>NW_028317875.1:0-150000 GCF_062004578.1 Staurois parvus
CATAACAGGAAGTGCCTGAACAAGGACCTCTGTGGTGGGATCACCAGATCTGTGTTTCAGGAATGGTGGTGGAATGACATGAGGTGCCGGCGGTTCGTGCGTGATGCGGATCTCCTCCCTCAGCAGTAGCATCTTTTCATCTTCTAATGACTTTATGAGCTGCAGAGTTTATCATCCGAGCTGTTTATACCTCTGTGTGCCAAAGGCCAATATCCCAGGTGACAGAGAGGTCCGGGGGGAGGGGGGGAATGCTTCCTCCTTCTACAAAGTTACAATGTACAGTCTGATCACTGGGGGAGGGGAGACTGAGGAAATGCCTCCTCCTCCTTCTACAAAGTTACAATGTACAGTCTGATCACTGGGGGAGGGGAGACTGAGAAAATGCCTCCTCCTCCTTCTACAAAGTTACAATGTATATCCAGCATGCTGAGTACTATAGTAGAAGATGGGGGCCCTCGAACCATACGAGGGGTCCGTCCCCCTCCTCACCCCCCCCCCCCTTGTGGTTTCATTGCTCAAAATAACTCCTTCATTCCCGAACAGCTGTGTGGTCTTAGAGGGCTGAGATGGATCCGCCCATTAGAGTGTAAGCTCCTCTGGCGCAGAGACTGATGGGGCTGTGGGGGGAGGGGACATTAGAGTGTAAGCTCCTCTGGTTCAGGGACTGATGTGACTGTGGGGGAGGGGACATTAGAGTGTAAGCTCCTCTGGTTCAGGGACTGATGTGACTGTGGGGGAGGGGACATTAGAGTGTAAGCTCCCCTGGTACAGAGACTGATGGGACTGTGGGGGGAGGGGACATTAGAGTGTAAGCTCCTCTGGTTCAGGGACTGATGTGACTGTGGGGGAGGGGACATTAGAGTGTAAGCTCCTCTGGTACAAAGACTAATGTGACTGCGGGGGAGGGGACATTAGAGTGTAAGCTCCTCTGGTTCATGGGCTGGTGTGACTGTGGGGGAGGGGACATTAGAGTGTAAGCTCCTCTGGTACAGAGAGTGATGTGACTGTGGGGGAGGGGACATTAGAGTGTAAGCTCCTCTGGTACAGAGAGTGATGGGACTGTGGGGGAGGGGACATTAGAGTGTAAGCTCCTCTGGTACAGAGAGTGATGTGACTGTGGGGGAGGGGACATTAGAGCGTAAGCTCCTCTGTACAGAGGCTGATGTGACTGGCTCAGTGTTCTCTGTACAGCGCCGCGGTATATGTCAGAGCTATATAATGTATAATAATGGTGCGGTTTGTACACGTCCTGCGTGGTCACCCCTGTTGTTGGGGTTAAAGCTGCGGTGTCACTCGGTGTCACTGTGTCATCCCCAGATGGTGCCATGTGATTGTGGTACCAGGCGGGCCGCACACAGCGCCCATTGTCCGCTCGCAGTGACACGCGGTGGCCCTTTGTCCAGGACAAGTCAATTGTCTGCTTCTGCCATCTTCTGGAACTTTCCATGGGAGAGGAACGCGCCGATCCCCGAGCCGGAGCGCAGCAGACGATCGTCTCTGTTGGCCGACACAAGGTGGAGGGGGGGGGGGCAGTCAAGTTTGACAGGGGTGACAAAACAGAAGCCCATTCGGGAGACCAGGACAGAGTGTTGTCACCTCATAACAGGAAGTGCCTGAACAAGGACCTCTGTGGTGGGATCACCAGATCTGTGTTTCAGGAATGGTGGTGGAATGACATGAGGTGCCGGCGGTTCGTGCGTGATGCGGATCTCCTCCCTCAGCAGTAGCATCTTTTCATCTTCTAATGACTTTATGAGCTGCAGAGTTTATCATCCGAGCTGTTTATACCTCTGTGTGCCAAAGGCCAATATCCCAGGTGACAGAGAGGTCCGGGGGGAGGGGGGGAATGCTTCCTCCTTCTACAAAGTTACAATGTACAGTCTGATCACTGGGGGAGGGGAGACTGAGGAAATGCCTCCTCCTCCTTCTACAAAGTTACAATGTACAGTCTGATCACTGGGGGAGGGGAGACTGAGAAAATGCCTCCTCCTCCTTCTACAAAGTTACAATGTATATCCAGCATGCTGAGTACTATAGTAGAAGATGGGGGCCCTCGAACCATACGAGGGGTCCGTCCCCCTCCTCACCCCCCCCCCCCCTTGTGGTTTCATTGCTCAAAATAACTCCTTCATTCCCGAACAGCTGTGTGGTCTTAGAGGGCTGAGATGGATCCGCCCATTAGAGTGTAAGCTCCTCTGGCGCAGAGACTGATGGGGCTGTGGGGGGAGGGGACATTAGAGTGTAAGCTCCTCTGGTTCAGGGACTGATGTGACTGTGGGGGAGGGGACATTAGAGTGTAAGCTCCTCTGGTTCAGGGACTGATGTGACTGTGGGGGAGGGGACATTAGAGTGTAAGCTCCCCTGGTACAGAGACTGATGGGACTGTGGGGGGAGGGGACATTAGAGTGTAAGCTCCTCTGGTTCATGGACTGATGTGACTGTGGGGGAGGGGACATTAGAGTGTAAGCTCCTCTGGTACAAAGACTAATGTGACTGCGGGGGAGGGGACATTAGAGTGTAAGCTCCTCTGGTTCATGGGCTGGTGTGACTGTGGGGGAGGGGACATTAGAGTGTAAGCTCCTCTGGTACAGAGAGTGATGTGACTGTGGGGGAGGGGACATTAGAGTGTAAGCTCCTCTGGTACAGAGAGTGATGGGACTGTGGGGGAGGGGACATTAGAGTGTAAGCTCCTCTGGTACAGAGAGTGATGTGACTGTGGGGGAGGGGACATTAGAGCGTAAGCTCCTCTGTACAGAGGCTGATGTGACTGGCTCAGTGTTCTCTGTACAGCGCCGCGGTATATGTCAGAGCTATATAATGTATAATAATGGTGCGGTTTGTACACGTCCTGCGTGGTCACCCCTGTTGTTGGGGTTAAAGCTGCGGTGTCACTCGGTGTCACTGTGTCATCCCCAGATGGTGCCATGTGATTGTGGTACCAGGCGGGCCGCACACAGCGCCCATTGTCCGCTCGCAGTGACACGCGGTGGCCCTTTGTCCAGGACAAGTCAATTGTCTGCTTCTGCCATCTTCTGGAACTTTCCATGGGAGAGGAACGCGCCGATCCCCGAGCCGGAGCGCAGCAGACGATCGTCTCTGTTGGCCGCTTAATGGCGTCCATATGGTATGAATATTACGGGACGCGCGGCGTCGCCGGGTCCGCATAGCTGATCTGCGCTCTTCCATGTCCGCTCTTTGTTATCCTCATTAGTTTGGGGAACAATCGCGACCTTTGTCCGCCATGTTGGCTCTCTCCACCATCTTTGTGGCCCCAGCAGTGGGCGCTGCGGAGCGGCTCGTCCCCTCCCCCGGGGGACATTGGTATTTTCAGCCAAGAGTCAATATTCTGAAATGAAGAGCTAAATATTAATGAGGACGGAGAGTTGGGAGCCGGCGGCTGTTTGCAGATCCGAGCCGCCATGATGGGGAGAGGACGAAGGGTTGGGATCGATCGAACGCAGGTTAACCCTTCACCCGCTGCCCAGACCGACCAATCACAGGAGGGTTCAGTGTGAACGAACAAAGGAAGAGTCTGCCAAAGGTCCCACCTGCTGTGCCCATTATGAGGGGTTCCCACCATCCCTGTGCTGAGTTCCCGGGTCTGTACCCCTGCTGTGCCCATTATGAGGGGTTCCCACCATCCCTGTGCTGAGTTCCCGGGTCTGTACACCCGCTGTGCCCATTATAAGGGGTTCCCACCATCCCTGTGCTGAGTTCCCGGGTCTGTACACCCGCTGTGCCCATTATGTGGGATTCCCACCATCCCTGTGCTGAGTTCCTGGGTCTGTACACCCGCTGTGCCCATTATGAGGGGTTCCCACCATCCCTGTTCCGAGTTCCCGGGTCTGTACACCCGCTGTGCTCATCATGAGGGGTTCCCACCATCCCTGTGCCGAGTTCCCGGGTCTGTACACCCGCTGTGCCCATTATGAGGGGTTCCCACCATCCCTGTGCCGAGTTCCCGGGTCTGTACACCCGCTGTGCCCATTATGAGGGGTTCCCACCATCCCTGTGCCGAGTTCCCGGGTCTGTACGCCCGCTGTGCCCATTGTGAGGGGTTCCCACCATCCCTGTGCTGAGTTCCCGGGGCATTGTAACATGTCACAAGGTGAGGGGCTGTAATAGGGGCTGATCTGTGTCAGGCATTTGTCAACACTGCTACAACCTGCACAGGCACCAGGATTTCTATGATTTGGTATTGGTGGAACATGGATGAGATGTTTGTCTCGTGTGTTTCTCATGTTCTCTGTATCGCTGACATCTCCTGGTGACCAGATCATGGCAGATGATGTATCCATGTTGGGTGATGTGGCCTGGTACCCCCCAGGAATGAGATCTGTCAGTCTGTCTGACACCGGTCAGTGTCAGGATTTATACGGTGTCACGGCGGGAGAGACAGATTCATCCTGCTAAATCCGGGAGGGCTTAATGCTGAAATGGCTTCTGTACCGGCCTTGCGGAGAACTTGTGACATCATCCAGAGGGAGGAGCTCCACGCCGCCCAACCACCCCTCCCCCGGGGGCACAGTACTGCCACCTCTTGTGGCCACTCCGGACCTGCATGTGGTCAAGGTCAGAGTGATGTGGGAAGTTGACCCCCTAATATTGGAAGGTGGCCTCTAAGATTGTAAAGTGACCACTAATATCGTAAGGAGACCCATTAATATTGTGAGGTGGCCCCTTAGATTGGAAGGTGGCCCCACATTTTGGAAGATGGCTATAAAATTGGAAGATGGCCCCTACTATTGAAAAAGTGACCCCCTAATATTGCAAAGTGACCTTGATATTGATATGTAGACCCTAATATTGAAAGGTGCCCCTGTGATTGGAAGTTGGCCCATGATATTGGCAGGTGACCCATATTATTGGAAGGTGACCCTAATATTAGAGGGTTGTCCATGGTATAAGACTGTAGCCATATTATTGTAAGGTGGTCCATCATATTGGAAGGTGGCCCATAATTTTAGAAGGTGGCCCCTACAATTGAAAGGTAACCCTAATATTGGAAGGTGGACCCATAATATTGAATAGCGCCCCCCTAATATTGGAAAATGGCTGCTAATAATGCAAGTTGACCCATATAATTGGAAGGTGGCCCCTAATATTGGAAGGTGCCTATAATACTGAATGCTGGCCCCTAATATTGGATGTGGCCCCTAATACTGGAAGGTGGCCCCTAATATTGGAAGGTGCCTATAATACTGAATGCTGGCCCCTAATATTGGATGTGGCCCCTAATACTGGAAGGTGGCCCCTAATATTGGAAGGTGTCTATAATACTGAATGCTGGCCCCTAATATTGGATGTGGCCCCTAATACTGGAAGGTGGCCCCTAATATTGGAAGGTGCCTATAATACTGAATGCTGGCCCCTAATATTGGATGTGGCCCCTAATATTGGAAGGTGTCTATAATACTGAATGCTGGCCCCTAATATTGGATGTGGCCCCTAATACTGGAAGGTGACCCTAATATTGGAAGGTGCCTATAATATTGAATGGTGGCCCCTAATATTGGATGTGGCCCCTAATACTGGAAGGTGACCCTAATATTGGAAGGTGCCTATAATATTGAATGGTGGCCCCTAATATTGGATGTGGCCCCTAATACTGGAAGGTGACCCTAAATATTGGAAGATGCCTCATAATTTTAGAAGGGACCCTTAATTTTGGATGGTACCCATAATACTGCAAGGTACACCTAATATTTGAAGTGGCCTATAATACTGAATAGTGGCCCCTAATATTGGATGTGGCCCCTGGCTGAGCACTGGTCACACTGTCCATGCTTTGTACTATTATTTCTACGTTGGAAGAAGGAAACGGTTGCAGAGTTTACTCCTCCAATGTGGGAAGGATACAGAGTCCCAGTATATAATATATACATATAAAAAGGGTGTCTTCGGTTGGCATTGGACTGTGTGGTGGGGATTCCGGCAATGATTGGTGACGTCTTCGGTTGGCATTGGGCTGTGTGTGGTGGGGATTCCGGCAATGATTGGCGACGTCTTCGGTTGGCATTGGGCTGTGTGTGGTGGGGATTCCGGCAATGATTGGCGACGTCTTCGGTTGGCATTGGGCTGCGTGTGGTGGGGATTCCGGCAATGATTGGTGATGTCTTCGGTTGGCATTGGGCTGTGTGTGGTGGGGATTCCAGCAATGATTGGTGACGTCTTCGGTTGGCGTTGGGCTGTGTGTGGTGGGGATTCCGGCAATGATTGGTGACGTCTTCGGTTGGCATTGGGCTGTGTGTGGTGGGGATTCCGGCAATGATTGGTGATGTCTTCGGTTGGCATTGGGCTGTGTGTGGTGGGGATTCCAGCAATGATTGGTGACGTCTTCGGTTGGCATTTGGCATTGGGCTGTGTGTGGTGGGGATTCCAGCAATGATTGGCGACGTCTTCGGTTGGCGTTGGGCTGTGTGTGGTGGGGATTCCTGCAATGATTGGTGACGTCTTCGGTTGGCATTGGGCTGCGTGTGGAGGGATTCCGGCAATGATTGGCGACGTCTTCGGTTGGCGTTGGGCTGCGTGTGGTGGGGATTCCGGCAATGATTGGTGACGTCTTCGGTTGGCGTTGGGCTGCGTGTGGAGGGATTCCGGCAATGATTGGCGACGTCTTCGGTTGGCGTTGGGCTGCGTGTGGTGGGGATTCCGGTAGTGATTGGTGACGTCTTCGGTTGGCATTGGGCTGCGTGTGGTGGGGATTCCAGCAATGATTGGCGACGTCTTCGGTTGGCATTGGGCTGCGTGTGGTGGGGATTCCGGCAATGACTGGTGACGTCTTCGGTTGGCATTGGGCTGCGTGTGGTGGGGATTCCGGCAATGATTGGCGACGTCTTCGGTTGGCGTTAGGCTGCGTGTGGTGGGGATTCCGGCAATGATTGGTGATGTCTTCGGTTGGCATTGGGCTGCGTGTGGTGGGGATTCCAGCAATGATTGGCGACGTCTTCGGTTGGCATTGGGCTGTGTGTGGTGGGGATTCCGGCAATGATTGGCGACGTCTTCGGTTGGCGTTAGGCTGCGTGTGGTGGGGATTCCAGCAATGATTGGCGACGTCTTCGGTTGGCGTTGGGCTGTGTGTGGTGGGGATTCCGGCAATGATTGGTGACGTCTTCGGTTGGCGTTGGGCTGCGTGTGGTGGGGATTCCAGCAATGATTGGCGACGTCTTCGGTTGGCATTGGGCTGTGTGTGGTGGCGTTGCAGTAGTTCCTTTTCACGCGTTATTGTGCGCACATTTTTGCGTGTCACATTTAGAGCGGCCCATTAATTTCAATGCATGAAAAACGCAGAGCGCAGCGACCCTCAATTTTTACAAAAACGCACGGCGCTTGTTTTCACGCATTGGAGTGTCATTAAGAATGAATGGCAGCTCCTCACACTCGCCAAAGGAATGCGCTTTTTTTGTGCGTTGCGTGAAGATGCGTGATTCTGCGTGCGTTCCTGCGACCCAGACGTGAATCTCCCGGCTTTGTCTGATCTCACCAACAATAAACTCGTTATCGCCCCCCCAGCTGATCTCACCAGAGCTGCCGGCTAATGAGTTCCGTTCGGATGGATAATAAATGGAGATCGTTGCTCGCCGCTGTCTGCCATTAGCGGTAATTAGTTAAAACATCGAAGCTACAAACAGAGAATTGGCCGCCGTAATTAACACCAACACTCAGCCGGGCGGAACGCCGCTGAGCAGAGGGAGGCGAGGAGAGCGGCGGCGGCGGCGGCGGCTTCTGGGCTGACGGCCACTTCACCCGACCATTTATTATAGGAAGGAGATGAGACGGCGATCGCCAACGTGTCTCCGAGAGGGCGCGGCGTGGTCACCTCACTTCAAACGTCATCACCGACCTTCAGAAATCTGCAGCTTTCCTGAAATGATCCCGCCACGGAGGTCCTTGTTTAGGCACTTCCTGTTATAGGGTGACAACACTCTGTCCCCGCCTCCCAATGGTGCTCTTGCGTTGTCACCCTGTCACACGGGCTTCTGGCGGCGATTGCGAGCGGCCATTTCGACTCGCATAGTACAGCTTTGTCATCATCCGGAAACCTGCGCTGAGAAATGCCACGGAGCCGTCGCTGGAGTGCATGGAGGCTGGAAACGGCTGCAAAGAGGCTGCAGGAGATCAGCAACACTGAGATGAAGGAGAAAAAAGGATTTAAATCTACAAATGACAATTGTATTTATCAGTTTATGTCAGAGCTATATAAATGTATAATAGTGTGTGACTGTGGGGGAGGGGACATTAGAGTGTCAGTTCCTCTGAACAGAGACTGATGGGACTGTGGGGGAGGGGACATTAGAGTGTCAGTTCCTCTGAACAGAGACTGATGGGACTGTGGGGGAGGGGACATTAGAGTGTCAGCTCCTCTGTACAGAGACTGATGGGACTGTGGGGGAGGGGACATTAGAGTGTAAGCTCCTCTGGTACAGACTGATGGGACTATGGGGGAGGGGACATTAGAGTGTAAGCTCCTCTGGTACAGAGACTGATGTGACTGTGGGGGAGGGGACATTAGAGTGTAAGCTCCTCTGGTACAGAGACTGATGGGACTGTGGGGGAGGGGACATTAGAGTGTAAGCTCCTCTGGTACAGAGACTGATGTGACTGTGGGGGAGGGGACATTAGAGTGTAAGCTCCTCTGGTACAGAGACTGATGGGACTGTGGGGGAGGGGACATTAGAGTGTAAGCTCCTCTGGTACAGACTGATAGGACTATGGGGGAGGGGACATTAGAGTGTAAGCTCCTCCGGTACAGAGACTGATGGGACTGTGGGGGAGGGGACATTAGAGTGTAAGCTCCTCCAGTACAGGGACTGATGGGACTGTGGGGGAGGGGACATTAGAGTGTAAGCTCCTCTGGTACAGACTGATAGGACTGGGGGGGGAGGGGACATTAGAGTGTAAGCTCCTCCGGTACAGTGACTGCTGGGACTATGGGGGAGGGGACATTAGAGTGTAAGCTCCTCCAGTACAGAGACTGATGGGACTTTGGGGGAGGGGACATTAGAGTGTAAGCTCCTCCGGTACAGAGACTGATGGGACTTTGGGGGAGGGGACATTAGAGTGTAAGCTCCTCTGGTACAGACTGCTGGGACTGTGGGGGAGGGGACATTAGAGTGTAAGCTCCTCTGGTACAGACTGCTGGGACTGGCTCAGTGTTCCCTTTATCAGGACTATAGAAGAATACAAATAGGAATATAATAATAGAATATTGTTACAATGTAGCGATCAGGAATGAGTCCGGTTTTGTCCCGCGGCTCAGCGTTTGGCGGCAGGCAGTGAAGAGTTACCAGGATCCCCCGTGCGTCCCCCAGGCTCGCCCCTCGCGCACATTTCTCAGGTCACAGATTGGGTAATGGTCTATTAATTTGCTGTATTCTCCCCTGTGAGTCAAAACTCATTTTCTGCCAAAGATCTGGGGATGGGTGATTGATGGGCACCGAGCTGTCACTTCTCCCTCTAGGAGGGGCTCCGCCCAGACGGCTCATCCCAGCTGCCCATTGCCCGCCACACACAGACCCCCCCCCCACCATCCCCATAGACACAATGTGCTGACACTGCGGCCCGCAGGGACATCCTCAGTGTGATGTTTGCCTGATAAGTGTAATTTGTAGGAATGACATCTCATCCTTCTCCGGAGGAGAAAAACCGACCAACCGCAGGAGACGATCCCTGCACCCCGATTCCAGGATTGGAGGATTGGGAATATGGCGATAAATGTACAATCGCAGCCAACTAGTTCACTGCAGTTTTTCCGCCATATTTCTTTATGGAGATTTCTATTTAAAGTTATCTCACCTTTTATTCTTTATTCTAGAAGCAGCTATTTGGCAGCACAGTAACCCTCACCCCCTACAAACTATGCGCCCTTCCCAGCCATTGTCAACAGTGCAGCTCATGCAGGAGCAGAGCAGAGCAATCCCCTGTACTATAGAGAACTCTAATTTGAATGTATGACCGATCTCACATATTACTACACATTGTCTACTGGAGGAATACATTAAATCGTTCCTCTGGCCTCCCCTTCAGTTTTGCACAGGTGTACCAGCTCCTCCCCTTCATCCTTGCACAGGTGTACTGGCTCCTCCCCTTCAGTCTTGTACAGGTGTACCTGCTCCTCCCCTTCAGTCTTGCTCAGGTGTGTCGGCTCCTCCCCTTCAGTCTTGCACAGGCGTACCGGCTCCTCCCCTTCATCCTTGCACAGGTGTACCGGCTCCTCCCCTTCAGTCTTGCACAGGTGTAGATCAGCTCCTCCCCTTCAGTCTTGCACAGGTGTACCGGCTCCTCCCCTTCAGTTTTGCACAGGTGTACCGGCTCCTCCTCTTTTGTCTTGCACAGGTGTACCGGCTCCTCCTCTTTTATCTTGCACAGGTGTACCGGCTCCTCCCCTTTAGTCTTGTACAGGTGTACGGCTCCTCCCCTTCAGTCTTGCACAGGTGTACGGCTCCTCCCCTTCATCCTTGCACAGGTGTACCGGCTCCTCCCCTTCATCCTTGCACAGGTGTACCGGCTCCTCCCCTTCAGTCTTGCACAGGTGTATATCAGCTCCTCCCCTTCAGTCTTGCACAGGTGTACCGGCTCCTCCCCTCCAGTTTTGCACAGGTGTACCGGCTCCTCCTCTTTCGTCTTGCACAGGTGTACTGGCTCCTCCTCTTTTATCTTGCACAGGTGTACCGGCTCCTCCCCTTTAGTCTTGTACAGGTGTACGGCTCCTCCCCTCCAGTCTTGCACAGGTGTATTGCCTCCTCCCCTTCAGTCTTGCACAGGTGTCCCGGCTCCTCCCCTTCAGTCTTGCACAGGTGTACGGCTCCTCCCCTTCAGTCTTGCACAGGTGTATGGCTCCTCCCCTTCAGTCTTGCACAGGTGTACCAGCTCCTCCCCTTCAGTCTTGCACAGGTGTACGGCTCCTCCCCTTCAGTCTTGCACAGGTGTACTGACTCCTCCCCTGGACTGGACGGCTTCCTCTGATGTCACTGCACACTGCGAGCTTCTCACAATGTGCTTTAGAATCTGCAGCCAGTCAGAGCTCGGCCTAATTTCCTGGGTGGGGGACATCCAGCATCATCTAGCTCCTTCCTCCCCAGCCTGACTGTCCCTGGCTCCTTTCATTTTTTGGACTTCAGTTCCATGGAGGCTCAGAATCCCATGTGAACGTTACCTCTGTAAATACACCCTGCCAAGGAACGCCCACTCCTCCAGACAACCAACCATCAAGGCATTTTATTATTTTCATAACTCCTCCCACTGCCCTCAGGAATGAGGGCTCTTGGGAGGAATACTGATGAAGGCTGTGATGTGTTCAGGAAGTTATGTACAGCACCCTGCTGGCCCCACCCACCAGCCATGATATGCCTTCATTGCATAGAGAAGCACAGAGAGCTGGTGATGACATCACCGGGTCTAAGATAAGGTATGTTCCCCGCACTGCCCTATCATCTATCAGGTGGGAAGACATATAGTGGTTTGTAAGGATGTCTGGTACTGGATACGCCCCCCCCAGGTAGTCCCTGTGTGGGTAAAGTCTAGCTGCTCGTTTTGCGGCAGTTGGTCTCCATGGAAATGTCTTTCTCTGCCGCCCATTACTCGTCCCATCTTCCCTGTCACATCTCCATCCTCCTCTCCCCCGCCAGCTCTGTGCGCTCGAGGTCCGGATGGTTCTGCCAAAGGAAAGTTGAAGGTCTGCCATTAATTCAAGACTAAAAATGACAAATTCATCTTCTACGACAATTAAATGAAGTCGGTAATTGATGCTAATTGATCTTCAGACGAGAGGCCTCTCGGTAGAGCCGCGCACACTCCCCTCTGCTCCTCGGGAAGAAGACACAATAAAAGGCTCCGAGGCGGATTTTTATACCGCCGCTCCCTCTGCTGACCCCCATAATTGTCTTTTTACTGGCAGACTTCCGCTGCCGTCCTGTAATAGGGCCCCGCCGGGGGGAATGCCAACGTGTTGCTGTAGTAAGTCGTTTGCACTGCGGCGGCGAGATGTCGGCGAGGAAATGCGTCGCTCCGGCCCGCTACCAGGAAAGCATTGGCTGCGTCTTGCTGGGTTCAGACTGTTGAGGCGCAGTGAGGGGCGCGTCGCCTAACATGCCAAAGTGCACTGAGAAAGGTGCATGGAGTTTGTACTGGATATAGAAATGCCATAGTGTATATATAGGAGCGCCATAATGTATATATAGGAGCGCCATAATGTATATATAGGAGCGCCATAATGTATATACAGGAGCGCCATAATGTATACAGGAGCGCCATAATGTATATATAGGAGCGCCATAATGTATATATAGGAGCGCCATAATGTATATATAGGAGCGCCATAATGTATACAGAAGCGCCATAATGTATATATAGGAACGCCATAATGTATATATAGGAGCGCCATAGTGTATATACAGGAACGCCATAATGTATACAGGAGCAGCATAGTGTATACAGGAGCAGCATAGTGTATACACGAGCAGCATATTGTATACAGGAGCAGCATAGTGTATATACAGGAGCAGCACAGTGTATACAGGAGCAGCATATTGTATACACGAGCAGCATAGTGTATACAGGAGCAGCATAGTGTATATACACGAGCAGCATATTGTATACAGGAGCAGCATAGTGTATATACAGGAGCAGCATAGTGTATACAGGAGCAGCATATTGTATACACGAGCAGCATATTGTATACAGGAGCAGCATAGTGTATACAGGAGCAGCATATTGTATACAGGAGCAGCATAGTGTATACAGGAGCAGCATAATATATATACAGGAGCAGCACAGTGTATACAGGAGCAGCATATTGTATACACGAGCAGCATATTGTATACAGGAGCAGCATATTGTATACAGGAGCAGCATATTGTATACACGAGCTGCATATTGTATACAGGAGCAGCATATTGTATACAGGAGCAGCATAATATATATACAGGAGCAGCACAGTGTATACAGGAGCAGCATATTGTATACAGGAGCAGCATATTGTATACACGAGCAGCATATTGTATACAGGAGCAGCATAGTGTATACAGGAGCAGCATAGTGTATACAGGAGCAGCATATTGTATACACGAGCAGCATAGTGTATACAGGAGCAGCATATTGTATACAGGAGCAGCATAATATATATACAGGAGCAGCATAATATATATACAGGAGCAGCACAGTGTATACAGGAGCAGCATATTGTATACAGGAGCGCAGTATACAGAGTGTAAAGACCACCCATCTCCCCCAATCCAGTTCCTGCCGGACGTCTAGAAGTTGGTGATTCCAGACTAATAATTGGAAACACTCGTCTGCTGAGATTTCCATCATTTCACACGGAATACGTATCGCCTTCTTTTCTTGCACATGGCACCCCCCCCCCCCAGCAGGCAAATCATTAATTAGCTGTGGGGGGCTTTGGTGCAGGTGACCACCTCCGCCCCATGTATACCCCCCTTCCCACCACCCCACCTATCTGTCCCTCCACCTCGAGATGAAATCTCTGAGCGCTCAGACACGCTTTATTACAGCAGCTGGGCCTCTTACCACTTCACTTTTATAAGGCCAATACAAGCCCCCGCGGGGGGCCGCTCGGCGCACTACCTTCCCTCTGCGCAGCATGCTGCAGTGTCACCACTTGTTCTGGATACAGGAGAGGCCGGGCGGTTTATATTTTTTGAACCAATTTGGGGGATTGCAGGAGGAGCTTATTACAGATGATTGCAAAATGAGCGAACCTCGAGGAAAGGTGACAGAATCCTGAGAGCATCACTAGAAGGAGGAGGAAGGAGGTCCCGATCCCTCTATATAGATCCTATCACTAGAGGGGTCACCGGCAGGAGGAAGGAGGTCCCGATCCCTCTATATAGATCTTATCACTAGAGGGGTCACCGGCAGGAGGAAGGAGGTCCCGATCCCTCTATATAGATCTTTATATCACTAGAGGGGTCACCGGCAGGAGGAAGGAGGTCCCGATTCCTCTATATAGATCTTTATATCACTAGAGGGGTCACCGGCAGGAGGAAGGAGGTCCCGATTCCTCTATATAGATCCTATCACTAGAGGGGTCACCGGCAGGAGGAAGGAGGTCCCGATTCCTCTATATAGATCCTATCACTAGAGGGGTCACCGGCAGGAGGAAGGAGGTCCTGATTCCTCTATATAGATCTTTATATCACTAGAGGGGTCACCGGCAGGAGGAAGGAGGTCCTGATCCCTCTATATAGATCCTATCACTAGAGGGGTCACCGGCGGGAGGAAGGAGGTCCTGATTCCTCTATATAGATCTATCACTAGAGGGATCACCGGCGGGAGGAAGGAGGTCCTGATTCCTCTATATAGATCCTATCACTAGAGGGGTCACCGGCAGGAGGAAGGAGGTCCTGATTCATCTATATAGATCTTTATATCACTAGAGGGGTCACCAGCAGGAGGAAGGAGGTCCTGATTCCTCTATATAGATCCTATCACTAGAGGGGTCACCGGCGGGAGGAAGGAGGTCCTGATTCCTCTATATAGATCTATCACTAGAGGGGTCACCGGCAGGAGGAAGGAGGTCCTGATTCCTCTATATAGATCTATCACTAGAGGGGTCACCGGCAGGAGGAAGGAGGTCCTGATTCCTCTATATAGATCTGTATATCACTAGAGGGGTCACCGGCAGGAGGAAGGAGGTCCTGATCCCTCTATATAGATCTATATATCACTAGAGGGGTCACCAGCAGGAGGAAGGAGGTCCTGATTCCTCTATATAGATCCTATCACTAGAGTGGTCACCAGCAGGAGGAAGGAGGTCCTGATTCCTCTATATAGATCCTATCACTAGAGGGGTCACCGGCAGGAGGAAGGAGGTCCCGATTCCTCTATATAGATCTCTATATCACTAGAGGGGTCACCGGCAGGAGGAAGGAGGTCCTGATTCCTCTATATAGATCTTTATATCACTAGAGGGGTCACCGGCAGGAGGAAGGAGGTCCTGATTCCTCTATATAGATCCTATCACTAGAGGGGTCACCGGCAGGAGGAAGGAGGTCCCGATTCCTCTATATAGATCTCTATATCACTAGAGGGGTCACCAGCAGGAGGAAGGAGGTCCTGATTCCTCTATATAGATCCTATCACTAGAGGGGTCACCGGCAGGAGGAAGGAGGTCCTGATTCCTCTATATAGATCTTTATATCACTAGAGGGGTCACCAGCAGGAGGAAGGAGGTCCCGATCCCTCTATCACTGGAGGGGTTCATGCTGCCCTGATGACAGGTCCCCTTTAGGTGGGGGAGGGGTGGGGTGTCGCAGTGTAGTAGTCGGACGATGTGTTGGACATATTAATACCAGGCGGGAATAGCGCGGTCGAGGCGGGGGGGGGGGGGGGGCGGCGGGGAGCCGGCGATAAATTATGACACATTAGTTATTGATGAAAACCAGAACTTTGGAATTGTGTTCAGAGCCGCGCTGATCCCACCGACTGACGAGTAATAATACCGCCTGTCAGCACGCAGGGGCCCCGGTCAAAGGGCCAATTTTTCCAGAAATAATCGCTAAAAACCCAGGTGTGGGGGATGCTGGTCCCGGGGGCCGCCCATCCTCTGCTGCTCCCCCGCAGCGCTCCAGCCGGAATTGTTCGTTCTTAGAACTTCGTCCAGAAATCTGCAATCATACCGAAGAAATGCCAGATAGAGACACCCGGGATATAGAGACACAGCGATACATTGTATACCCGGGATATGGAGACACAGCGATACATTGTATACCCGGGATATAGAGACACAGCGATACATTGTATACCCGGGATATGGAGACACAGCGATACATTGTATACCCGGGATATAGAGACACAGCGATACATTGTATACCTGGGATATGGAGACACAGCGATACATTGTATACCCGGGATATGGAGACACAGCGATACATTGTATACCCGGGATATGGAGACACAGCGATACATTGTATACCCGGGATATGGAGACACAGCGATACATTGTATACCCGGGATATGGAGACACAGCGATACATTGTATACCCGGGATATGGAGACACAGCGATACATTGTATACCCGGGATATGGAGACACAGCGATACATTGTATACCCGGGATATAGAGACACAGCGATACATTGTATACCCGGGATATGGAGACACAGCGATACATTGTATACCCGGGATATGGAGACACAGCGATACATTGTATACCCGGGATATGGAGACACAGCGATACATTGTATACCCGGGATATGGAGACACAGCGATACATTGTATACCCGGGATATGGAGACACAGCGATACATTGTATACCCGGGATATGGAGACGCAGCGATACATTGTATACCCGGGATATGGAGACGCAGCGATACATTGTATACCCGGGATATAGAGACGCAGCGATACATTGTATACCCGGGATATAGAGACGCAGCGATACATTGTATACCCGGGATATAGAGACACAGCGATACATTGTATACCCGGGATATAGAGACACAGCGATACATTGTATACCCGGGATATAGAGACACAGCGATACATTGTATACCCGGGATATGGAGACACAGCGATACATTGTATACCGGGATATAGAGACACAGCGATACATTGTATACCCGGGATATAGAGACACAGCGATACATTGTATATCCGGGATATAGAGACGCAGCGATACATTGTATATCCGGGATATGGAGACACAGCGATACTTTGTATACCCGGGATATGGAGACACAGCGATACATTGTATACCCGGGATATGGAGACGCAGCGATACTTTGTATACCCGGGATACGGAGACGCAGCGATACATTGTATACCCGGGATACGGAGACGCAGCGATACATTGTATACCCGGGATACGGAGACGCAGCGATACATTGTATACCCGGGATACAGAGACACAGCGATACATTGTATATCCGGGATCTGGAGACGCAGCGATACATTGTATACCCGGGATACGGAGACACAGCGATACATTGTATATCCGGGATCTGGAGACGCAGCGATACATTGTATACCCGGGATACGGAGACACGGCGATACATTGTATATCCGGGATATAGAGACACAGCGATACATTGTATACCCGGGATATGGAGACACAGCGATACATTGTATATCCGGGATATAGAGACACAGCGATACATTGTATACCCGGGATACAGAGACACAGCGATACATTGTATATCCGGGATATAGAGACACAGCGATACATTGTACACCCGGGATATAGAGACACAGCGATACATTGTATACCCGGGATATGGAGACACAGCGATACATTGTATATCCGGGATATAGAGACACAGCGATACATTGTATACCCGGGATATAGAGACACAGCGATACATTGTATACCCGGGATATAGAGACACAGCGATACATTGTATATCCGGGATACGGAGACACAGCGATACATTGTATATCCGGGATATAGAGACACAGCGATACATTGTATATCCGGGATATAGAGACACAGCGATACATTGTATACCCGGGATATCTATATCTGGGTTTATATGAAGCAGAATTTATTCACAGATCCATAAAGTAGATCTGTGATATTTGCATAACTCCTCCCACTTCTTGCATCAGGGCTGGGAGGAGTACTGAGGCAGGGTGCTGTGATGTTTTCTGGAAGCACCCCGCCTGCCCCTCCCACCAGCCAAGGTCTGCCTACATTGCATAGAGAAGCACAGAGCCCCAGTGATGACATCACTGGGTATAAATGAAGGTGCGTAATGAAAACGGAAAGGATTGATTGAATAATCTGATGATCCTATTGATGGGGGTGGCGGGGGAGGGATCAGGGAAGGTGAAATATTACAGATTAGTCTTCAGCTGTAATTGTCTCTGATTGGTTCACCAATGGCGGTTGGCGGGTCTGGTGCGGATGTGGCGGAGGGGGATCAGTGTGCATGCCGCCCAGCGCCCTCCTCTTGTAGGTTCTATTTGTTCCATGGGGGGGGGGGCGGTATTTCTGAGCAGTTGATGGAGGAGGAGTGAGCTCAGCCGCCCATTCCCCATAACGAATGACAAATACGGGATTTTCCGTCAGCGGCGTGGGAGGGGCTGGCGGCGCGTCCTGCAGGTCATTAAGCCGTAAAATCTGACCAGTTATTGTGGTCGGTATTTATTGGTGATTATCCCGGCGGAGCGGCTCGGCCGGCGCTCACAGATGTCTTTCATGACGCACTTTTCCCCGTTATTAATGCTCTGGTAATAAGTGCGCACTAAATGGCGTCTCAGCAGCCGCGCCCCCCCCCCGCCATGTCCGGAATGTGCCACCTGTAATAAGGGGGCCCCCTTTGAAGTAACGGGGGGGGGCTGCTTAATGAAGTCACCTGCTTCTGGTCGGCTCCCAGCTCCACCTGCATGGCTGGAAGGCGGCGAGCAGCTGTGTGCGGCGACATATGGCGGCCAGTGCCCCCCCGGGGCCGCGTCTGCGCCAGCTGCATGGAGGACGCCAACGGAGACAACATTTTTTTTTCACACTCAATTCCAATAAACTTCCATTACAAACAGTGGAAAATGTCTGACATGGCGATCATAGAGACGCCGCGAATGTGAGATGTCAGGAGGGAGGAGAACCGAGGACACGGGGGGGGGTGACATGTCAGGGCATGGAGGGGCGACATGTCAGGGCCTGGGGGGGCGACATGGCACGGCCCGGGAGGGGCAACATGTCACGGTCCGGGGGGGCAACATGTCACGGCCCGGGGGGGGGGCACCTGTCACGGCCCGGGGGGGACGGCACATGTCACGGCCCGGGGGGGGGCAACATGTCACGGCCCGGGGGGGCAACATGTCACGGCCCGGGGGGGGCAACATGTCATGGCCCGGGGGCAGAATAAACTGCTAACTGTCACATCTACACCGCCATCCAACCAATATGGCTGACAGCGCAGATGAATATTGTAATCTCATCTTCTGTACAGCTATTGTGTGGCCGTGTTCACAAATGTCTGACACAGATCAGCCCCCTGCTGCAAAGTTACAATGTACAGTCTGATCACTGGGGGAGGGGAGACTGAGGAAATGATTCCTCCTCCTTCTGCAAAGTTACAATGTACAGTCTGATCACTGGGGGAGGAGAGACTGAGGAAATGACTCCTCCTCCTTCTACAAAGTTACAATGTATAGTCTGATCACTGGGGGAGGGGAGACTGAGGAAATGCCTCCTCCTGCCTGCAGCAGACTGGTGACCTCATCTCAGCCTCCCACCACAAAGCCCAGAGCCAGCGACTTCTCCTGCAGAGTCAGAAATTTAAACATAAAGCTAATTTTCAATAAATAATCACTCAGCAATGACACCACAACACACTGAGAGTAAAAGTGATTTCTTTGTTGTCTCACGGCTCCTCCCCTTCAGTCTTGCACAGGTGTACCGGCTCCTCCCCTTCAGTCTTGCACAGGTGTACCGGCTCCTCCCCTTCAGTCTTGCACAGGTGTACCGGCTCCTCCCCTTCAGTCTTGCACAGGTGTACCGGCTCCTCCCCTTCAGTCTTGCACAGGTGTACCGGCTCCTCCCCTTCAGTCTTGCACAGGTGTACCGGCTCCTCTCATTCAGTCTTGCACAGGTGTACCAGCTCCTCCCCTTCAGTCTTGCACAGGTGTGCCGGCTCCTCCCCTTCAGTCTTGCACAGGTGTACCGGCTCCTCCCCTTCAGTCTTGCGCAGGTGTACCGGCTCCTCCCCTCCAGTCTTGCGCAGGTGTACCGGCTCCTCCCCTTCAGTCTTGCACAGGTGTGCCGGCTCCTCCCCTTCAGTCTTGCACAGGTGTACCGGCTCCTCCCCTTCAGTCTTACGCAGGTGTACCGGCTCCTCCCCTCCAGTTTTGCGCAGGTGTACTGGCTCCTCCCCTTCAGTCTTGCACAGGTGTACCGGATCCTCCCCTTCAGTCCTGCACAGGTGTACCGGCTCCTCCCCTTCAGTCTTGCGCAGGTGTACCTGCTCCTCCCCTTCAGTCTTGCACAGGTGTACCGGCTCCTCCCCTTCAGTCTTGCACAGGTGTACCGGCTCCTCTCAGTCTTGCACAGGTGTACCGGCTCCTCCCCTTCAGTCTTGCGCAGGTGTACCGGCTCCTCCCCTTCAGTCTTGCACAGGTGTACCGGCTCCTCCCCTTCAGTCTTGCACAGGTGTACCGGCTCCTCTCAGTCTTGCACAGGTGTACCGGCTCCTCCCCTTCAGTCTTGAACAGGTGTACTGGCTCCTCCCCTGGACTGGACGGCTTCCTCTGATGTCACCACACACTGGGAGTGTCTCACAGAAGCTTTAGAAGCTGCAACCAGTCAGATAGAGCTGGTGGCCGTCCATTGTCATCCTCCCCAGCCTGACTGTCCCTGGCCCCGCCCCTTTCATTCATTGGATGTCAGTTCTTTCAATCATAGATGCTCAGCATCACATGTGGGCGTTACCTATGCAAATACAGCCTGCCTGGGAACACCCACTCCTCTAGACTGACCCTCACCCATCAAGGCATTTTCACTTTTGCATAACTCCTCCCACTGCTTACACCGGGAATGAGGGCTCTTGATAGGATTACACTGCCGGCAGCTCCCACCAGCCATGATCTGCTTGCATTGCATAGAGAAGCACAGAGAACCAGTGATGAGCTTACTGGGATTAAAATAAGGTCTGTAATGAAGACATATTTAAGAAGGAAAAATATCAGCAGAATAAATTTTAAAACACAAGATGGAAAAAACGTCTGTGAGAGATCAGCGGGGGCGGGTATGTGAGAGATCAGCGGGGGCGGGTATGTGAGAGATCAGCCGGGGCGGGTATGTGAGAGATCAGCGGGGGCGGGTATGTGAGAGATCAGCGGGGGCGGGTATGTGAGAGATCAGCGGGGGCGGGTATGTAAGAGATCAGCCGGGGCGGGTATGTGAGAGATCAGCGGGGGCGGGTATGTGAGAGATCAGCGGGGGCGGGTATGTGAGAGATCAGCCGGGGCGGGTATGTGAGAGATCAGCTGGGGCAGGTATGTGAGAGATCAGCGGGGGCGGGTATGTGAGAGATCAGCGGGGGCAGGTCTGTGACCATATATCCGTATTCATCCTTCTATAACAAGGTCATTAAAGTCCAGTTTATTTATGGTGCCTGCATTGTGACACTCAGCACACAATCACCCTCACAGAGAAAACGAAGGAATGATAAATGAAAATCAATAAAATAATAATAAACAATAAATAAATAATAGTATAACATACAGAACAAATAATAACACATGAATAAAATAAACAATAAATAGCAAATAACAGTAAATAATACCTAACTAAACTAAAATAATAAACAACTAATAATAATAATAGTAATAATAATAATAATACTAAAATATATATATATATAAAAAATAAAATAAAACAAATAAATAATACAATAAATAACAAATAATGATACCTAACTAAAATAAAGTAATAAATTAATAATAATACATATAATAAATATAATTTTAAATAAATAATATAATAACAAATAATACCTAACTGAAATAAAGTAATATTAAAATGACAAATAATAATAATGATAATAATATAATAAAAACAAAAAGAAAACAATACATAAATAATAAATAAAATAAATGTAAAAAATAATATTACATAATAATAACGATAATAATAATAACAATAAAAAATAACTAAAATAAATTAATGAATAATTTTAAATAACAAATAATAAATAAATAAAATGAAAACATGAATAATAAATAAAATAAATAATAATATAAAAATAAAAAATAGTAATAAAACATAACTAAAATAAAGTAATGAATAATAGCAAATAAATAACAAATAATAATACCTAAAGCAAATAATACATAAATAATAAATAAAATAAATGTAAAAAATAATAATAAATAATAATAATTATAATAATAAAAATACCTCAAATAATGTCATGAATAATAGTAAATAACAAATAATAAATAAATAAAATGAAAACATAAAGAATAAATAAAATAAATAATAATCTAAATTAAAATTTTTTAATAAAACATAACTAAAATAAAGTATTGAATAATAGTAAATAAATAACAGATAATAATACCTAACTGAAATAAAGTAACATTAAAATTACAAATAATAATAACTATAATAATAAATATAATAAAAGTAAAAAAATACATAAATAGTAAATAAAATAAATAAATAATAATAATAAAACATAAGTAAAATAAAGTATTGAATAATAGTAAATAAAATAAATAATAATAATAAAACATAACTAAAATAAAGTAATATTAAAATTACAAATAATAATAATAATTATAATAATAAATATAATAAAAGTAAAAAAAAACATAAATAGTAAATAAAATAAATAAATAATAATAATAATAATAATAATAATAATAAAACATAACTAAAATAAAGTATTGAATAATAGTAAATAAATAACAAATAATAATACCTAACTGAAATAAAGTAATATTAAAATTATAAATAATAATTATAATAATAAATATAATAAAAATAAAAAAAATACATAAATAGTAAATAAAATAAATAAATAATAATAATAATAATAATAATAAAACATAACTAAAATAAAGTAATGCATAATAGTAAATAACAAGTAATAAATAAATAAAATGAAAACATAAAGAATAAAAAAAATAAATAATATAAAAATAAAAAATAGTAATAAAACAACCAAAATAAAGTAATGAATAATAGTAAGTAAATAAATAAATCAATAAAATGAAAAAACAAATAATAAATAACATAACAACTAATAAATAATAAAGTGATGGTAAGCCGTAACGGATCGCACTTTATACAAGCGGACAATTTTTCTATTTATTTTCTGCTCTCAGATAGTTCCACTTTTGGTCGATACGCCGCGATCTTTTGCCATTATGCGGGGAGAAGTCGATGTCTTGTTTATAGGGCCCCCAAGCAGGGACCCTGTGATGTGTCCCCTCCCCCCCCTCCTGCCTTCACTGTGAACATGCTAATAAATACTTAGAAATGAAATGATCCATCTCTTGGCGCCCCCGACACGTTCCGCCACCCTGTCCTCCCTACCTCCCTATTTAATCAAGCGCTTGTCAGCGGCACCTGTGCGATGGCATTTGGTGAAGAATCTTTCAGCTACAGAATGTTGTCACGGCCATTTCCTAGTTGTCATTCGCCCGGCGTCCCCGAGCGGTGAGATTAGCACAGGATCAGAGCGCGGTGCGCACACGTCCGGGAGAAGACGTATCCATTAAGCGGGGATGCTGCAGGCCGCTCCCTGCTCACCTCATACATTTATCATGTTTAACTGTGACAGACGCCCGCCGGGGGCCCGCAGATTCATCTCGCCCATCTCCGGGGCCATCCGTCAGGAGCCGGCCAGGTGGGGAGACGAAGCCGAGTAAACTGGGGCTGAAGGAAAAGGGGGTGGGGGGGTCAGTGTCGGGTTAAGCACAGAAAATTCTTCGTCTTCACCTAGATGTCACGTTATCCGTCTTACACAGGCGTCCGCCGACTGGCTGGTCGGGTGGAAATGCGACCCGGGCGCAAATATGATCATTAGAGACAGGTCCTCGCCCCCCGCAGATTGACGGGTCACAGGGCTGGGATTAGCCGGGACTACCGGAACGCTAGAGAGATCGATCCAACCGGCTTGTTTTTCTGCTTACACGTTTGACACAGATCAGCCCCTGTGGTGGCGAACACTGAAAACGTACGGCGTGCAGAACTTCAGCACAGCGCGGGGGCGGCGCAATCCAACTCATCGCACCGCTCTGCGGCCAATGGGATGCAATGAAAAGTGCGACATTTCCAAAGAGCGATCAGCGCATTTTCATCGCTGCCTCTTGCTGCGCACACCGGCGGCTGCGCTTTGATGGCCCCTAAAGCAGAATAATGTTCTTCAGGAACGAACATTCCATATTATCAATCCTGCGACCAAAATGAGCGTGCGTTGTAAACGGCCTCCAGCATGGCTCCTGCTGGAGGCGGCCATTTTGCTGAAGCCCAGAGCCCCCTGAGCAGCAGTAAATCTTTAGGCTGCCAGCAGATCGGCCTCTACAAACGCGGCATGGAGCCAACACATAGAGATGAACTGGGCATGTGCAGAGCAGGGTAAGGCAGCCAATAAAAGTCCGCAGATATTCCGCATGAAACAGAACCCCGCCAGAGGGGAGGCTTCACCAAAAAAGCAGACGGTTTGGGTTGGTTCCCCCGAGAGACCCCGAGACGTTTCCCCACACCGGCTAATGCAGAGGTAGGCAACCTGCGGCTCTCTAGCTGCTGTGGAACTACATTTCCCATGAGGCATTGCAACATTACAAATCTGACAGTTACAGCTATGACTTGCAGAGGCATGATGGAACTTGTAGTCCTGCGGCTCTCAGGTTGTCTATCCCTGGACTAATGGGAACCATTACCACTTCATTAGCTGAAGAACTACAACTCCCAGCATCCGTCAATCCACCCCAGCCGTGCAGCGAGTCGGCAGACACCAGATGTCATCCGGGTCCGTCGTGCAACGTCAAGGAGTTAACTTCACCTCCAAGTTCAGGGCCTGTCTGGATATTATTTGCTCGCGGTAATTAGAATATTTCATCAGCTGCAGAACCGCGATCCGTCGTATTCCGAATATCAATGGATATCGCTATGGAGACCTATTCTCCTGCATTCAGCGCAGGGCAGAGACCATTCCTATCAGTCTCTGCACCGGAGGAGCTTACACTCTAATGTCCCCTCCCCCACAGTCACATCAGTCTCTGTACCAAAGGAGCTTACGCTCTAATGTCCCCTCCCCCACAGTCACATCAGTCTCTGTACCAGAGGAGCTTACGCTCTAATGTCCCCTCCCCCACAGTCACATCAGTCTCTGTACCGGAGGAGCTTACGCTCTAAGTGTCCCCTCCCCCACAGTCACATCAGTCTCTGCACCGGAGGAGCTTACACTCTAATGTCCCCTCCCCCACAGTCACATCAGTCTCTGTACCAGAGGAGCTTACGCTCTAAATGTCCCCTCCCCCATAGTCCCATCAGTCTCTGTACCAGAGGAGCTTACACTCTAATGTCCCCTCCCCCACAGTCACATCAGTCTCTGCACCAGAGGAGCTTACGCTCTAATGTCCCCCCCCCAGTCACATCAGTCTCTGTACCAGAGGAGCTTACACTCTAATGTTGTTGTCCCCCCCCCCCCCGCAGTCACATCAGTCTCTGCACCAGAGGAGCTTACATTCTAACGTCCCCTCCCCCACAGTCCCATCAGTCTCTGTACCAGAGGAGCTGACACTCTAATGTCCCCTCCCCCACAGTCACATCAGTCTCTGCACCAGAGGAGCTTACACTCCAATGTACCCTCCCCCACAGTCACACACTATTATACATTTATATAGCTCTGACATATACCGCAGCGCTGTACAGAGAACAGGGCCAATCACTACGCAGGATTCTGGTGTAAGCTTCTGAGGATTCCCAACCAAACTCTCCAATTTGGTTGATAGAACTCGGACGGGTTGGCGCCTCGGTTGGGTTTGTATCTCCCTCACTTCCTGTTCTGGTGACACTGTAGCAGGGGCGGACTGACCATCTGGAAACTCGGGCACTGCCTGAGGGCCCAGGGTCAGTAGGGGGCCCCATGAGATGCCCCTGGTACCTTTTTCATAGGCTTTTTTGAGTTTGGGCAAGGACACAGGGGCCCCATAATCCCTATTGCCCGGGGGCCCCATGAGTTGTCAGTCCGCCCCTGCACTGTAGACTAATGTGCGGGAAACCCTCTCAATGGGACGGAGATGGCAGCAAGCAGGAGAGGTGGAGGCACATCTCTGGAAGAGCTCTTTTTATTTGAAATTTGGTGAAAGTGAAACTGCAGTTCAGACAACAGAAAAAAGACGCCCAGGAAGAGGAATTTGTCTTTTCATTGTCCGGAATGTGAGCAGAAACCTGGGAAATAAAGAGGAAGGCAGACGGACCCTCCGAATTCTCAGGCCCTGGAGCACTTACCTCCTGTAAATAGCAACTAAATCCTGCATGTGTGTCAGGCAAAAACCATACTCCTGGCAACCACCAGACACGTCCATCGGATTGCCAGACAGAGAAGCGTGATTGGTCCCTCCAGAGAACATGTCTCTCCTGCTCTAGAGTCCAGTGGCGGCATGCTTTACACCATCTGACGCTTTGCATTGCACTTGGTGATGGAAGGCTTGGATGCAGCTGCTCGGCCATGGAAACCCATTCCATGAAGCTCTCTACACACTGTTGTTGGGCTCATCTGAAGGCCACACCAAGTTTGGAGGTCTTTAGCTATTGACTCTGCAGACAGTTGGTGACTTCTGCGTACTGTGCACTTCAGCATGCGCTGACCCCACCCTGTCATGTGACCTGGCCTACCACTTGGTGGCTGAGTGGCTGTTGTTCCCAGTTGCTTCCACTTTGTTATAATCCCACTAACAGTTGGTGGAATATTTAGTAGCCAGGAAACGTCACGGATGGACTTATTGCCCAGGGGGCCACCTATCACGGGACCACGCTTGGAGTCACTGAGCTCCTGAGAGCGAACCATTCTTTCACCAATGTTTGTAGAAGCCGTCTGCATGCCTAGGGGCTTGATTGTATACACCTGTGTCCATGGAGGGGATTGGAGCACCTGAATCACATGATATGGAGGGGATTGGAGACCCTGAATCACATGATATGGACGGGATTGGAACACCTGAATCACATGATTGGGAGGGCGGGGCCAATACTTGTGGCAATATAGTGTATATATAAGGGTCTTCGTTGGTTGGTGGATCCAGTTTCCATGGTATCGCCTCTTTCACAGTGGCGTTCTGTATATCTCCATGTATTTCTATGGACTTGCGGATGTAAACAATTGAACATCTTTTTACATCTGTTAATGTTAACCTGAATCACATGATATGGAGGGGATTGGAACACCTGAATCACATGATATGGAGGGGATTGGAACCCCTGAATCACATGATATGGAGGGCATTGGAGCACCTGAATCACATGATATGGAGGGCATTGGAACACCTGAATCACATGATATGGAGGGGATTGGAACACCTGAATCACATGATATGGAGGGGATTGGAACACCTGAATCACATGATTGGGAGGGGATTGGAACACCTGAATCACATGATATGGAGGGCATTGGAGCACCTGAATCACATGATATGGAGGGCATTGGAACACCTGAATCACATGATATGGAGGGGATTGGAACACCTGAATCACATGATATGGAGGGGATTGGAACACCTGAATCACATGATATGGAGGGGATTGGAACACCTGAATCACATGATATGGAGGGGATTGGAACACCTGAATCACGTGATATGGAGGGCATTGGAGCACCTGAATCACATGATATGGAGGGCATTGGAGCACCTGAATCACATGATATGGAGGGGATTGGAACACCTGAATCACATGATTGGGAGGGCGGGGCCAATACTTGGGGTAATATAGTGTATGTAACTATATAAGAAACTATGTAAGAGATATAACTAACAAAATATATAACAATGTAAGATATGTAATTATGTAACTATATCAAAGATCTAACAATGTAACTATGTGAGAACAAATCTAACTATGTATGAGATATAACTATGTAACGATGTCAAAGATGCAACTAGGTAAGGCAACTATGTATCAATGTAAGAGCCGTAACAATTTGATGATGTTACAATGATTGGTGGGGGGATGGGCAGTATAAGAGGAATATAAAAGTGGCAGTTGTCCTTTCTGTTCTAATTCCTCGATGTGATGCTACAGATCTGTACATTGGCCTATATGAGGATGATTCCGGGGAGAAATGAAGGGGTGGGGGATGGGGGGGGCGATGTGGCTGAAGTTGGAAATCCGCCTTTGATCCCCCGATTAAACAAAGCCCTCTGTCAACATGTGTACAATTAGGCGATGGCGGCTTAATTACGAAGTGTTGGATTTAGTTGTGAGGGATGAAATGGATCCGCGCTGAGTGTGAGCTGTGTACGTCTGGAGAGGCCGGGGGAGGGGGGCGCGCTGGATGATAATCGATTATCCATTTCTCAAAGTCATTTAGCAGCCCGGAGGTGCAGGATAAAGTGCCAGGGGCTGCAATGGGCATTCTGTATGCGTCCTCATGTGCGGACAGTGCGGGGAGAGGTGAGAGAGCAACTATTGAGGTGGACGGGGGAGGGGGAGCGCGGCTCTTATTGACCCGCAGAAAGCAGCTGGTTTATGAGAATCCGGCAATGTCCCTCCTGTCCCCTCAATACAACACAGATTGGTTCTGTTAGAGCAAATTGTCCGCACTTGAGAGGTGTGTGCCCAGGAATAAACTCCCCCTAATAGACGGAAATCACAGCAAGACCGCGCCTGCATGGGGGAGACGTGTCCTTGTATATAGAGTGGGCCTCACAGACAAAGAAACTTCTCCCAAACTTCACCGACACCGAGTCATGTGATAGAAGTGACATCACTGACACCAAATGGGAGGGGTGACGTCATTATTACCCAATGGGAGAGGTGACATCACTGCCTGGGCATATCAGCGGTCCACTGAACTAAGAATTACACTTGTATAGATGAGAGAGAGAGAGAGAGATAGATAGATAGATAGATAGATAGATAATAGATAGATAATAGATAGATAGATAGATAGATAGATAGATAGATAATAGATAGATAGATAGATAGATAGATAGATAATAGATAGATAGATAGATAGATAGATAGATAGATAGATAATAGATAGATAGATAGAAAAATAATAGATAGATAGATAGATAGATTAATAGATAATAGATAGATAATAGATAGATAGATAATAGATAGATAGATAATAGATAGATAATAGATAGATAGATAATAGATAGATAGATAATAGATAGATAATAGATAGATAGATAATAGATAGATAGATAGATAGATAGATAATAGATAGATAATAGATAGATAGATAATAGATAGATAGATAGATAGATAGATAGATAGATAGATAGATAGATAGATAGATAGATAGATAATAAATAGATAATAGATAGATAGATAATAGATAGATAGATAGATAGATAGATAATAGATAGATAGATAATAGATAGATAGATAGATAGATAGATAGATAGATAGATAGATAGATAATAGATAGATAGATAGATAGATAGATAGATAGATAGATAGATAGATAGATAGATAGATAATAGATAGATAGATAGAAAAATAATAGATAGATAGATAGATAGATTTATATTATAGTATAAAATAAATATTAAAATATAAATATAATAATCATAATAATACAATGTATTATATATTATATATATATATATATATTTATATATATAATTATCTTCTTTATATGACATTTATAAATATACTTAACATTTAAAATATTTATTTTATTTTATATTATATTATATGTATGATTTATATGTATGAGCGAGGGGGGGCTGCACCACCAAAACGTTGATATCTATTAAACTGTTGGAGAATCTATCCTGTGGTAAGTCTCGCTGAGCGCACCTGCTGCAATTTTTACATTTATGATATAATAAAATATATATATACAGTTGTGTTCAAAATAATAGCAGTCAGACATCACTAACCGGATCAATCTCTGTTTTTGGTGGAAATGATATTTCTACATGGCAAATAATTTCCTAGCAGGTGTAGTAGAGTCATAGAAATCCAACAGACCCGACAGTCATGACATGCATGCTGCTGATTCTGTGTCATTGAATCACCCATTGAAAGGGGCGTGTTCACAATAATAGCCGTGTGGAGTTCTATTAGTGAGGTCATTCATTCTTTGATAAACAGGTGGCAATTATTGCCCTTATTTAAGGAAGGAAGGCAGCAAATGTTGGACATGCTGGTTACAGTGCATTTCTCTCTGAAATTCTGAGGAAAATGGGTCGTTCCAGACATTGTTCAGAAGAAAAGCGTACCTTGATTAAAAAGTTGATTGGAGGGGAAAACATATAAAGAAGTGCAGAAAATGATCGGCTGCTCAGCTAAAATGATGGCAAATGCTTAAAAATGGCAACCAAAACCTGAAAGACGCGGAAGAAAGCAAAAAACTACCATTGGAATGGATAGAAGAATAGCCAAAATGGGGCGGACTCAGCCAACAATCAGCTCCAGGAAGATGAAAGAAGGTGTGACGTTCCCTGTGAGGACTCAGCCAACAATCGGCTCCAGGAAGATGAAAGAAGGTGTGACGTTCCCTGTGAGGACTGTTACAATTAGAAGACGCCGATGTGAAGCCAAGCTATCTGCAAGAAGTCCCCGCAAAGTCCCACTGTTGGGAAAAAGACGTGTGCTGAAGAGGCTACAATCTGCCAAAGAGCACATTGACCGGCCTAAAGAGAAATGACGCAACATTTTGTGGACTGATGGAAGTAAGATTGTTCTTTTTGGGTCTAGTGGGCGGAGACAGTTTGTCAGACGGCCCCCAAACACTGAATTCAAGCCACAGTACACTGTGAAGACCGTGAAGCATGGTGGTGCAAGCATCATGATATGGGGATGTTTCTCATACTACGGTGTTGGGCCTATTTATCGCATACCAGGGATCATGGATCAGTCTGAATACATCAGAATACTTGAAGAGGTCATGCTGCCTTATGCTGAAGAGGAAATGCCCTTGAAATGGGTGTTCCAACAAGACAACGACCCCAAACACACCAGTAAACGTGCGACATCTTGGTTCCAGACCAACAAGATGGACGTTATGGAGTGGCCAGCCCAATCCCCGGATCTTCATCCAATAGAAAACTTGTGGGGTGACATCAAAAATGGCGTTTCTGAGGCCAAACCAAGAAATAGAGAAGAACTGTGGAATGTGGTCCAATCATCCTGGGCTGGAATACCTGATCACAGGGGCCAGAAGTTGGGGGACTCCATGCAACACAGATGTACAGCAGTTCTCAGAAACAGTGCGACTACAACCAAATATTCATGAAGTCATTCAAAGGAAAGCAAAATCTTCAAACATTTCTCAGTTTATATAGTGAATGTTTGAGTTTGTAAAGAAGAATACAAACACGGCCATTTTTTTTGAACCGTCTAATATTCACTTTTCTTCCATTTTTTTAGAGGAACAACACAAATTTGATGTTTTTTCCTTCATGTTGTGATTTGGAATAGAATGTGTCGTGTTCCCAATGCATTTGTGTGGCTGGAAATAAAAGGATTAGAAGGATTTTCAGCTTTAGTCACTTTTTTCAACACACTGCTAATATTTTGAACACAACTGTATATATATATAAACAAAGGTGAGTCACTCCCTTGTAGATCTCAGTACAAGTTCAGAAGCAATAGGAGATTGTATCAGCGTTGGGCTCCCATACATCCAGCAATATATATATCTCAAATAAATTGAGGATACAAACTCCAATGTGCAACAGTCTTTACTTCAAAAATTTGTGTCAATTACTATATATATATATATATATATATATATATATATATATATATGTATATATATATAGATATGCCATATGGATTGTAATGTACACAAATAAGTGAAGTAAAGACTGTTACATATTGGAGTTTGTATCCTCAATTTATTTGATATATATATATAAATCCCAAACTGGTTGAGCGGCACTCACGGGTCTTGCGGAGGAGGAAGCTCAGTCACAGCAATGTTTTTATTGTCAACGTTTCCATGAAGCTCAGTCTTTCTGAAGGATATATATATATATACTGTACGTAATAAAAATAAATTCTAATATAATGCAATATAAAATAAATGGAAAGTGCAGCGAGCTAAATGAGACTACGGTACTTCAGAATGACTATGGAGGACGGAGTGCCTGCAGTACGCGTCTTACAAGCAGCTCATTGTCTTTTCTTAGAGTCCTCAGCAGGGACACAATCGGCATGGAGTTTGCATGCTTGCCCTGTGGGTACGCCGGTTTCCTCCCACACTCCAGAGACACGCTGGGAGGATCATTGGCTCCTTGGCCCTAGTAGGTATGTGAGTTAGGACCCATAGATAGTAAGCTCCTAAGGTCGGGGACTGCTGTGAATGCTCTGTGTGTGAATTGTTGGCACTATAGAAATATCTGTAATAAGAATAATAAAATATAAAAATATTGCGCCGTCCTACCGCCCGCCCGCCGCGCAGGACCTGGAGAAGAGCATGATGGGAAGTGAGCGGAGGAAGGGGAGCTGGGTGTAGCTAACATTCTGTAACATGTTGAACATTTCCAAACAATGGATTAAGGATCACTTTATGTAAATCCTCCATAAGGGCCCCTTCTGCCCCCCCCCTCCCCTCCCCCGGACGATCTGCATTTAGTGAATGATATAGGGTGTCACGCAATCTGTCAGTCCGCATTAGCAGTGCGCTGCATGGTGGGGCGAGGTGCATGGAGCCGGGAGATGGGCTTCTCCTTCTACCAACACAGACGCATCCTCGACGCAACACGCAGGCCGTCCTCCTGGTTACAGTCTGTGGGGTCATCAATGGCGTCTCGCGCCTGATTACCCTCCGACACGCAGCGACTTGGCGGGAAAAAAAACCCAGTGGGAGCCGTTTACAAATCACCTGTATTCCCTTTTCATGGAAACAAACAAACAGGGCGGCCATAGATGGCGGTGTGACTGCGGCAGTGGGAGGGGTCACGGCGTGCGGATTTTGTGAGCGTAAAAACAGGCGTGGCCGGTATGACTTTCCCGACTTTTTATGATGTTGAGAAAAACCAGACGCAGAGAAAATGTGACATTGTACGCGGGAAAACTGCGATAATTCCGCCATCGCACAGCGCGAGACGGGAAATTCTGATGAAATGGGTCCCGGCACGGAAAACGCTGGGTGACGGGAGAATGTTGGACACACATAGAAAGATCTGTGATTGGATCCTGAGCTGTGTGTAATGCGCTGTGATGGCAGGTGGGAGGGCACCCCAAATCTGACCCCTCATACCCGCCCCCGCATTTCACCTCCAAACTAGAAGAAACAGAGACCCCAGGACCACACAGAGCCCCAGGCCCCATAGAGCCCTAGGCCCCAGAGAGCTGAGGACCCCAGAGAGCCGAGGTCCCCAGAGAGCCGAGGACCCCAGAGAGCTGAGCACCCCAGAGAGCCGAGGACTCCAGAGAGTTGAGGAACCCAGAGAGTTGAGGACCCCAGAGAGCCGAGGACCCCAGAGAGCCCGTGCCCCAGAGAGCCGAGGGCCCCAGAATGTCAAGGGCCCCACAGAGCTGAGGGCCCCCCTGCCCCCCCGCTACAAAGATCTGTGAGATCTCATCACATCTCTGCTCTACTTATTATGTTATAAAAAGATTTTGTCTATCAATCTCTTTATCTATCTATCTATCTATCTATCTATTATCTATCTATTATCTATCTATTATCTATCTATCTATCTATCTATCTATCTATCTATTATCTATTATCTATCTATCTATCTATCTATTATCTATCTATCTATCTATCTATTATCTATTATCTATCTATCTATCTATCTATCTATTATCTATCTATTATCTATTATCTATTATCTATCTATCTATTATCTATTATCTATCTATCTATTATCTATCTATTATCTATCTATTATCTATCTATTATCTATCTATCTATCTATTATCTATCTATCTATCTATCTATCTATCTATCTATCTATTATCTATCTATCTATTATCTATCTATTATCTATCTATCTATCTATTATCTATCTATCTATCTATCTATCTATCTATCTATCTATCTATCTATCTATTATCTATCTATCTATTATCTATCTATCTATCTATCTATCTATCTATCTATCTATCTATCTATCTATTATCTATCTATCTATTATCTATCTATTATCTATCTATCTATCTATCTATCTATCTATCTATCTATCTATCTATCTATTATCTATCTATCTATCTATCTATTATCTATCTATCTATCTATCTATCTATCTATCTATCTATCTATCTATCTATTATCTATCTATTATCTATCTATTATCTATCTATCTATCTATCTATCTATCTATCTATCTATTATCTATCTATTATCTATCTATCTATCTATCTATCTATCTATCTATCTATCTATTATCTATCTATCTATCTATCTATCTATCTATCTATCTATCTATTATCTATCTATCTATTATCTATCTATCTATCTATCTATCTATCTATCTATTATCTATCTATTATCTATCTATCTATCTATCTATCTATCTATCTATTATCTATCTATTATCTATCTATTATCTATCTATCTATCTATTATCTATCTATTATCTATCTATCTATCTATCTATCTATCTATTATCTATCTATCTATCTATCTATCTATCTATTATCTATCTATCTATTATCTATCTATCTATCTATCTATCTATCTATCTATCTATCTATCTATCTATTATCTATCTATTATCTATCTATCTATCTATCTATCTATCTATCTATCTATTATCTATCTATTATCTATCTATCTATCTATCTATCTATCTATCTATCTATCTATCTATCTATCTATTATCTATCTATCTATCTATCTATTATCTATCTATTATCTATCTATCTATCTATCTATCTATCTATCTATTATCTATCTATCTATCTATTATCTATCTATCTATCTATCTATCTATCTATCTATCTATCTATCTATCTATTATCTATCTATCATCTATCTATCTATTGTCTATTATCTATCTATCTATTATCTATCTATCTATCTATCTATCTATCTATCTATCTATCTATCTATCTATCTATCTATCTTTTATCTATCTATCTATCTATCTTTTATCTATCTATCTATCTATCTATCTATCTTTTATCTATCTATCTATCTATCTATCTATCTATCTATCTATCTATCTATCTATCTATTATCTATCTATCTATCTACAATTTATATATATATATTAGAAATCCTTATAGCATAAATACTTTAAATGTAAATAATATTTAATGTCATATAAAATAAATATAAATAACAATAAATTATATATACACTTTTTCTCTTATATTTGGGTAATTTAATATTATTACCATTTCAGACATTTATTTGATATCACATTTCCTGCAGCAGGAGAGGTGAGACTCCCCAGGTGGCCTTCTTGTGGGTTCTCCAGGGAGGTAAAGCCGGGAATTGTCACAGCCGGGAAATAAAAAGAGTCAATGCAAACTTCATCCTCGAGCACAGTATATGAATGGGAATGGTAGAAACATTCACATTTAAATGTCATTTGAGGGATCATTTTCAATCTCGTTAGCTCTGCAGTTTCGTTATAACACTCCCCGGTGATCCTGCCATTGATGTTCTCGCACAGACACTCCGGGTTATTGGGGTCACAACGCTCAGTCCCTGTTTCCCAGTCGTCCTCCTGCGTTGTCACCCTGTCACATGGGCTATCAATGGAGACTGCAAGGGACACTTTCAGCTCCCATGACATGTCACCACCTTCCCTCCTGAGAAAGGCCGGCAGCCACCACCGGAGACGGGAAGTGGCAGTTTCAGCTCCCATGACACCATCTTCCCTCCTGAAAAATGCCAGCAGTCATCACCGGAACCGGGAAGTGGCAGTTTCAGCTCCCATGACACTATCTTCCCTCCTGAAAAATGCCAGCAGCCATCACCGGAGACGGGAAGTAGCAGTTTCAGCTCCCATGACACCATCTTCCCTCCTGAAAAATGCCAGCAGCCATCACTGGAGACGGGAAGTGGCAGTTTCAGCTTCCATGACACCATCTTCCCTCCTGAGAAAGGCCACCAGCCATCACCAAAGATGGGAAGTGGCAGTTTTAGCTCCCATGACACCATCTTCCCTCCTGAGAAATGCCGGCAGCCACCACTGGAGACAGGAAGTGGCAGTTTTAGCTCCCATGACACCATCTTCCCTCCTGAGAAATGCCGGCAGCCATCACCGGAGACGGGAAGTGGCAGTTTTAGCTCCCATGACACCATCTTCCCTCCTGAGAAATGCCGGCAGCCATCACCGGAGACAGGAAGTGGCAGTTTTAGCTTCCATGACACTATCTTCCCTCCTGAGAAAGGCCAGCAGCCATCACCAAAGATGGGAAGTGGCAGTTTTAGCTCCCATGACAGCATCTTCCCTCCTGAGAAATTCCGGCAGCCATCACCGGAGACAAGAAGTGGTAGTTTCAGCTCCCATGACACTATCTTCCCTCCTGAGAAATGCCAGCAGCCATCACCAGAGATGGGAAGTGGCAGTTTCAGCTCCCATGACACCATCTTCCCTCCTGAGAAAGGCCAGCAGCCATCACCAGAGACGGGAAGTGGCAGTTAGGAGGCTTCAGCAGCACAGAGATGGGACAAAAGATACAAATAAACGTGAAGTTATTTAAAAGAAAAAAAGAAGAAATTATTAATGAGATAAATTTAATTTAATCTGCTTTAACCCCTTTCTTCCAGACCAGGTGGATTTGGCCTTTCTGTGCCCCCTTCCTCCATCCTGTGCCCCCCCCCCCCCATCCCCGGTGCCCACCCTGCCCATCCCTCGTCCTCCTCCTCTCCTCCGCCTTGCTTTGTCTTCAGAGACGCCGAACTTTCATCCAGGATTCATTGGCCTGTCAGGCTTTCGTTATCCGCCGCGCGTTCGCCCCATGAATCACCGTCCGCTCGCTCCCATACTTTAGCAAAGACAAAAAAATTGCCTTCCATCACGGCGTCTCGCGGCTTTTAGTGGTATCGATCAGCGCCGGTGGTAACCCTCCTCTTTTTTCTTTTTCCCCACTCTCCAGCCACCCACCCTCCCTATCAATTTTATCTCCGGCTGTCGAGTGTGGCATCTTCTATTGCGCGGCCAACCGGTTGAAAGGCGCGTTGGAGTGGCCGGCGCACCGATCGCTCATTTTTTTTTTTCTCCCAGCATCCCGCACCTCTTATATTATTATTATTATTACGGAATGGGAGACGCTGGGCCGGAGCCGAGTGACAGCTCGGTGACAAGATCCTCATTACAGCCCCGCCAGTAATTGTGATACATCTCTGGCAGCCTTTTAACTCCCCTCCCCCACCCACCCATTCCTAATTTATAAAGTGATTGCAGGGATCCTGGAAGTTTCTGGAATTATTACCCCCGCACATTCATCTCTCTCCTGGTGTCTCATCCCCGTCCATCCTGCTGGATACCTCCAATGGGGGGGGGGGGGGGGGCGCTGCGTTTACTCCCTCAAAGTCGGCTGTCAGCGCCGTGAAGAGCGGGTGTTACTTTATCTGTACATTTAGCACAGGAGCCCATTAGCCGGGGTGCACCTTGTACTCCGAATGAGATAAATTGTGCAATATGTTTTATATTCGAGAGATAAGAGGGCGGCATGGAGGAAGAAAAGTGACAGCTTCCAGAAACACGTCAACCAAATCCGCTCCTGGTGCTGGGCGAGGGAGGACGCGGCGTCGGCGGCGCTGCCATTCCTAAAGTAGAGGCAAATCGTACCTAAATGACGCTACGGATAAACATGTTCATTTAAATGTATTCGTCATAAAGGATAAAAATCCACTTAATGTGCAACAAAAACCTTTACAAACCCAGATATTACCTTGTAAAAGTAGCCGTGACATTATCACTGGGCTGTACATAGCCTGAGCAGAGAGCAGAGCTGTGGGAGGGGCCCAGCAGGCTCCACCTACTACAGAAAACGACAGGAGGGGGCGGAGACAAGATCAGTCCCCCTGCACAAGGAAAGAGAGCAGAGCTGTGGGAGGGGCCCAGCAGGCTCCACCCACTACAGAAAACTAGAGGAGGGGGTGGAGACAAGATCAGTCCCCCTGCCCAAAGAGAGAGAAGAGCTGTGGGAGGGGCCCAGCAGGCTCCACCCACTGCAGAAAACTACAGGAGTAGGTGGAGACAAGATCAGTCCCCCTGCACAAGGAAAGGTAGCAGAGCTGTGGGAGGGGCCCAGCAGGCTCCACCCACTACAGAAAACTACAGGAGGGGGTGGAGACAAGACCAGTTTCCTATTTATTAGGGTCAGTGGGAAGAATGTCCCTTACATTGGGGGTCAATGGGGGGTCAGTGGGAAGAATGCTCCTTACATTGGTGGTCAGTGGGAAGAATGTCCCTTACATTGGGGGTCAGTGGGAAGAATGTCCCTTACATTGGGGGTCAGTGGGAAGAATGTCCCTTTTATTGGGGGTCAGTGGGAAGAATGTCCCTTACATTGGGGATCAGTGGGAAGAATGTCCCTTACATTGGGGGTCAGTGGGAAGAATGTCCCTTTTATTGGGGGTCAGTGGGAAGAATGTCCCTTACATTGGGGGTCAGTGGGAAGAATGTCCCTTACATTGGGGGTCAGTGGGAAGAATGTCCCTTTTATTGGGGGTCAGTGGGAAGAATGTCCCTTACATTGGGGGTCAGTGGGAAGAATGTCCCTTACATTGGTGGTCAGTGGGAAGAATGTCCCTTTCATTGGGGGTCAGTGGGAAGAATGTCCCTTACATTGGGGGTCAGTGGGAAGAATGTCCCTTACATTGGGGGTCAGTGGGAAGAATGTCCCTTACATTGGGGGTCAGTGGGAAGAATGTCCCTTACATTGGGGGTCAGTGGGAAGAATGTCCCTTACATTGGGGGTCAGTGGGAAGAATGTCCCTTACATTGGGGGTCAGTGGGAAGAATGCTCCTTACATTGGTGATCAGTGGGAAGAATGTCCCTTACATTGGGGGTCAGTGGGAAGGATGTCCCTTACATTGGGGGTCAGTGGGAAGAATGCCCCTTACATTGGGGATCAGTGGGAAGAATGTCCCTTACATTGGGGGTCAGTGGGAAGAATGTCCCTTACATTGGGGGATCAGTGGGAAGAATGTCCCTTACATTGGTGGTCAGTGGGAAGAATGTCCCTTACATTGGGGGTCAGTGGGAAGAATGTCCCTTACATTGGGGGTCAGTGGGAAGAATGTCCCTTACATTGGTGATCAGTGGGAAGAATGTCCCTTACATTGGGGGTCAGTGGGAAGAATGTCCCTTACATTGGGGGATCAGTGGGAAGAATGTCCCTTACATTGGTGGTCAGTGGGAAGAATGTCCCTTACATTGGGGGTCAGTGAGAAGAATGTCCCTTACATTGGGGGTCAGTGGGAAGAATGTCCCTTACATTGGGGGTCAGTGGGAAGAATGTCCCTTACATTGGTGATCAGTGGGAAGAATGTCCCTTACATTGGGGGTCAGTGGGAAGGATGTCCCTTACATTGGGGGTCAGTGGGAAGAATGCCCCTTACATTGGTGATCAGTGGGAAGAATGTCCCTTACATTGGGGGTCAGTGGGAAGAATGTCCCTTACATTGGGGGATCAGTGGGAAGAATGTCCCTTACATTGGTGGTCAGTGGGAAGAATGTCCCTTACATTGGTGGTCAGTGGGAAGAATGTCCCTTACATTGGGGGTCAGTGGGAAGAATGTCCCTTACATTGGGGGTCAGTGGGAAGAATGTCCCTTACATTGGGGGTCAGTGGGAAGAATGTCCCTTACATTGGTGATCAGTGGGAAGAATGTCCCTTACATTGGGGGTCAGTGGGAAGAATGTCCCTTACATTGGTGATCAGTGGGAAGAATGTCCCTTACATTGGGGGTCAATGGGAAGGATGTCCCTTACATTGGGGGTCAGTGGGAAGAATGCTCCTTACATTGGGGGTCAGTGGGAAGAATGTCCCTTACATTGGTGATCAGTGGGAAGAATGTCCCTTACATTGGTGGTCAGTGGGAAGAATGCTCCTTACATTGGGGGTCAGTGGGAAGAATGCCCCTTACATTGGGGGTCAGTGGGAAGAATGTCCCTTACATTGGTGATCAGTGGGAAGAATGTCCCTTACATTGGTGGTCAGTGGGAAGAATGTCCCTTACATTGGGGGTCAGTGGGAAGAATGTCCCTTACATTGGTGATCAGTGGGAAGAATGTCCCTTACATTGGTGATCAGTGGGAAGAATGTCCCTTACATTGGGGGTCAGTGCGAAGAATGTCCCTTACATTGGTGGTCAGTGGGAAGAATGTCCCTTACATTGGTGATCAGTGGGAAGAATGTCCCTTACATTGGTGGTCAGTGGGAAGAATGTCCCTTACATTGGGGGTCAGTGGGAAGAATGTATCTTACATTGGTGGTCAGTGGGAAGAGTGTCCCTTACATTGGGGGTCAGAGGGAAGAATGTCCCTTACATTGGTGGTCAGTGGGAAGAAGGTCCTTAGATTGGTCGTCAGCTGGCTCTTCCAAGTGGCATTGGCCCTGAACTACATATTCACCATCACAATGAAGGTCAATCAGCCATATCTCAAGGACCTCCCGACCTCCTCTAGAGGACCCCTAGTTGTATAATTGCTGCTCTAACCCTTTGTGCCTTTAGAATCCCACAACTTCACAGGCCACACTAAATCCTTGAATATCATTTTCCAGCCATTGACCTCCTATACCTCGAGCCCAGACAGAACCTTTATCAGAGCCGCCATCTTCTTCCATCTGCCGGGATGGCACTGTGCCCCGATGAGGCTCTGATTAGACCCATGTTTGGTATGAAAATGGCAGCCAATAGGGAGTAGTGATGGTCCTACACAGTTCACTGGACATCTCCTACATCTTACCGAAGCGCGGTCCGCTACGCCAACCACAAGTCTTGGTACATCGACGACGTCCAACAAGTGGGGAGAGTTGTTGGGTTAGTAGTTGAGAGGCATTGATGGTTCTCTATATGTAAATAATAATTTGATAAACTATTTCTAATAAACGATTTCCTTCATATTTGATACTTTACGTTTAATGTAACAAGAATTTCGATATTCGAGTTCCGAGGTTAATCTGACTTTAGGAGACCCCAAAATCCATAAAAAGCGAAATATTATGTATTCTTCTGTTTGTTCTAAAACGTAACCTTGTTCTATCTTTTAAAAAAAAAGAAAATGATGATGATGAGACGACACATAATACAGATTTACGAAGCGGTCCAGCGACCCGATTTTGTGTTTTGCACGTCGTTTCCGTGGTGTATTGTGAGATGAAGTTTTCTGTTTAGGACAGGGGTCTGCAACCTTTAAGACATAAAGAGCCACTTGGACCCGTTTCCGAGAGGGAAAAAAAGACTGGGAGCCGCAAAACCATTGCAACATTTAAAACAAATCCGACACTGCATATATTGCAAAAAGCGCTCTGGTCATGAAGGGGGTTTAAGGGCCCAGTAAGCAAAGGGTTAATCAGGGCCACAGTGTATCATCATAATCACAATCATAGCCTTAGGTCAGTGGTGGGCAACCTTTTTTTTCGACTGAGCCAAATCTCGCCAAAACCACGATTGAAATTTATTTTGAGAGAAACATTTTTAAAACTGAAAATACATCCCCCATATAGTAATTCATCCCCCATATAGTAATTCATCCCCCATAGTAATTCATCCCCCCTATAGTAATTCATCCCCCATAGTAATTCATCCCCCCTATAGTAATTCCTTCCCCATATAGTAATTCATCCCCCATATAGTAATTCATCCCCCATATAGTAATTCATCCCCCATAGTAATTCATCCCCCATATAGTAATTCATCCCCCATAGTAATTCATCCCCCCTATAGTAATTCATCCCCCATAGTAATTCATCCCCCCTATAGTAATTCATCCCCCCTATAGTAATTCATCCCCCATATAGTAATTCATCCCCCGTAGTAATTCATCCCCCCTATAGTAATTCATCCCCCATATAGTAATTCATCCCCCATAGTAATTCATCCCCCGTAGTAATTCATCCCCCCAATAGTAATTCATCCCCCATATAGTAATTCATCCCCCGTAGTAATTCATCCCCCATATAGTAATTCATCCCCCGTAGTAATTCATCCCCCCTATAGTAATTCATCCCCCATAGTAATTCACTCCCCATATTGTGTGAATTCACTTACCTTTGCTCCGCGCGTTCCTCTCGCTGGGTTCCTGCGCCGTTCTGGTCTTCAGGGCGGACTGTGAGAGGAGAGGAGTTCGTCACGCTGCCCCGCCTACATCCGGGCTGCCCCGCCTACATCCTGACAGCCAATGTTTGCCAGCGGGCGCCCGGCACACAGAAGATCTGCATTAAAAGAGCCGCGGCTTGCCGACCCTATTGCCTGTCACCTGGTGGGCAGTGTGCTCCGGAGCCGCAGGAAAGGTGAAAAAGAGCCGCATGCGGCTCCGGAGCCGCGGGTTGCCGACAGCCGGTTTAGGAGTTACTTTTGTTTCTAAATCTTTAATTTCTCATGATCATTGACACTCCACGAGGTGAGATCTTGCATGGTGCACCAGACCTAGGGAGACTGACACTTGTTTTGTGTTTCTTCCATTTGTGAATGATTGCACCAACTGTTGTCACCTTCTCACCAAGCTGCTTGGCCATAGTTTGGTAGCCCAGTCCAGCCTTGTGTAGGTCTACCATCTTGTCCCTGACATCCTTGGACAGCTCTTTGGTCTTTGCCATGGTGGAGAGTTTGGAATCTGATGGTTTTATGGCTCCTGTGGACAGGTGTCTTTTATACAGGTAACACAATGAGATTAGCAGCACTCCCTTTAAGAGACTGCTTCTAATCTCAGCTTGTTACCTGTATGAAAGACACCTGGGAGCCAGAAATCCTGCTGAATGATAGGGGATCAAATCCTTCTTTCCCTCATGAACATGCAGATCAGTCATCATTTGTTAGACGCATTTCTGCTGAATTTGTTGTTGTATTCTGTCTCTTAGTGTTACACCGAACATTCCATTGTTAGACCGATCATTTCTGTGTGAGGGGCGAACATTCCATTGTTAGACCGATCATTTCTGTGTGAGGGGCGAACATTCCATTGTTAGACCGATCATTTCTGTGTGAGGGGCGAACATTCCATTGTTAGACCGATCATTTCTGTGTGAAGGGCGAACATTCCATTGTTAGACCGATCATTTCTGTGTGAGGGGCGAACATTCAGCATCAGCCGGGGAGCAAATACGTATTTCCTTCACTGTACATGAGTCAAATTCCGAAAATCATAACTATTTCCGTTCGAATCTCGCACCTTTAGTGGGGGTCACAGCATTTTTGTGCGGTCATCAAATTTGAGTGATCGGGCAGGTTGGAAATCTTTGTAAAAACGAACGAATCTCTAATCAATGGTGGGAGAATTGTGCGAGAAATTTAATCGAAAAAGAAATGAGCGGGAGCTGCAATCCAGAAAGAAAAGAATATTCCCAACCACAAAAATTCTTTTCTTTTCGGCTTGGTTGTTTGAATTTTCGAAATCCATGGTGGAGTACAAACTGCACAAAATTCATGATTTTCTAAAGAAAATTCGTTCAGAATTCGATCCCTGTATGGCCTGGGTTAGATTTGTTTCCTGATCACATTGGATCTACAAAAATTATTGAACTTGTTTTATAAATTGCTGAACAAATCCGTATCCAACCCGGAGCGCTGAAAATTCTGCACGATTATTTATTTCGGCCGCACAACATTCACTCCGGCAGAGTTTTTGTATATTCTGGTGATAGATTTCCACATTTTCCAGTAAATCGCCCCACATTCAGGTCCCTTCCTGTCCTGGGGGAGGAGGCACTAAAGGCAGATAGGCTTTTCGCTTTACAAGGGGATTTTCCCCTGATCTTAGTGATTGCGGTGAAGATCTGCTGACTTCCATCATCGAATCATAAGTAACCAAATGGCTGATTTTTTTTTCTTTTTTTCCTCGCATGTGATTGGGTATTCTTTGTGAAACTCCACCTCCTTCACTAACCCCCGGGTCATTTTCCCTTGCAAAGCGAACAGCCTGTTTGCCTTTAGTAAGTCGACCTCTTTCTGTTTGCCTTTGGAGTCACAGGATTCCATCATTCAAAGTCTCTCTTTGTAGGAACAGATACGGTGAAATAAAGGATTGTTTCATTTTCCTTCGTTCAGGGAAATAACGGGAAGAAAATCGCCTTTTTTTTAATGAAACAGTTTTTGGATTTGAAGGAGAACTCCCCAACCAAAAGATACGGAACTAGTTCTCCTGTAGCAGCAACAAATCGCTTTTTAGTAATCAATTGTTATGCCGGCCATAGACGGGTCGAACATCAGCCAATTTAAAAAAAAAAAAGAAGAAAAGTTGGTCGATCGGCCGACGTTACCACTGACGTTAAAAAAATCGGCCGATTTTCGACCCGTCTATGGCCGGCATTAACCCCATAACTTCTGTCCCTTCCAGAGACGGGGGAGCGCACCATATAATGTGACGGGGGAGCGCACCGTACAATGTGACAGGAAAGCGCACCATACAATGTGACAAGGGAGCGCAACGTACAATGTGACAGGGGAGCGCACCGTACAATGTGACAGGGGAGCGCACCGTACAATGTGACAGGGGAGCGCACCGTACAATGTGACAGGGGAGCGCACCATACAATGTGACAGGGGAGCGCACCGTACAATGTGACGGGGGAGCGCACCGTACAATGTGACGGGGGAGCGCACCGTACAATGTGACAGGGGAGCGCACCGTACAATGTGACAGGGGAGCGCACCTTACAATGTGACAGGGGAGCGCACCGTACAATGTGACAGGGGAGCGCACCGTACAATGTGACAGGGGAGCGCACCGTACAATGTGACAGGGCAGCGCACCGTACAATGTGACAGGGGAGCGCACCGTACAATGTGACAGGGGAGCGCACCGTACAATGTGACAGGGGAGCGCACCATACAGTGTGACAGGGGAGCGCACCATACAGTGTGACAGGGGAGCGCACCATACAATTTGACAGGGGAGCGCACCATACAATGTGACAGGGGAGCGCACCATACAATGTGACAGGGGAGCGCACCATACAATGTGACAGCAATACAAATACATTATGTTTTTATTTGGATACAAATGGATACATTTGTTGCAACCGCAAGACTTTTCAAATAAAATATCATAGCGGGTCTTCTTCTTCTGTCACGGCTCATGCGCAGATTTTTTATCGGTAATACGATCGGCCAATTTGGCCATCATTGCCGGGAAAATCGTCCGATCGTCAAAATCGGCTGCACATTTTCTAACATGACCGCTAAAATAAATGTGCAAAAACCCCGAAAACTGGCCGACCAATTAACCCACTAACGGTGCAAAAATTGGCTGATTTTTGACCCGTCTATGGCCGGCATTAGTGATTGTAGCGATTCAATCGCCGGCTATAAATTGCTGTTGATCGCAGATATTATCGGTTTGTAGCAACGATTCATCTTCAGTGTGACTTGCCGTGAATTGTGACATCAAAGCTGAACTCCAGGCAGATATAAAACACACAAATGAATGCAGCGCTGTATTCTGGGAGGTGTCATGGCAAATGAGATCGTTATACTGCCTGCCTATGAAGAAATGTAAAGCAGAACTCTGTGAAAAGAAAAACAATTTCTCCTATTAAGTAAGGCTGTGCCCACACTGCATGGGTTAACTGCTGGCTTTGTCTAGGGGCGCATACTTACCCGATCCTCCGGAAAACTGTGCTCCCCCCACGTCCAGCGATGGACTGTTCCTTCCGTCCTCAAGATCAGAGCTGTTCTATAGGCATGATGACGTCAGGAACAGCCCATTCACAAGACCAACAGCCCAAGCACAACAATGACATTAATAATAATAGCGACATCAACAATAGCAACAATAATAATAATAATCACAACAACAATAACAATAATAATAATAAAAATATCAACATTGATAATAATAATAACACTAATAATAATAATAATACAAATAATAATAATAATAAACAGTAATAATAATCATCATCATCGTCACAATAATAACAATAATAATAACAGTAATAATAATAATAAGAATTATTAAGAGCAACAATAAATATAATCACAACAATAATAATAATCACAACAATGACAATAACAATAATAAATTAGCAACATCGACAATAATAATAATAACAACAACAGTAATAATAATAATCACAACAACAATAACAATAATAAAAATAGCAACACTGATAATAATAACACTAATAATAATAATACAAATAATAATAATAATAAACAGCAATAATAATAATCATCATCATCACAACAATGACAATAATAATAACAACAGTAATAATAAAAATATTAATAATAATTAATAACAGCAACAATAAAAATAATCACAACAACAACAACAACAATAATAATAGCAAAATCAACAACAACAATAATAATAATAATAATACAATAATAATAATCACAACAACGACAATAATAATAGCAACAGCTACAATAATAATAATAACAATAAAAATAAACAATAATAATAATGATACATAACAGCAACAACAATGATAATAATAATAGCAACAGTGACAATAATAATAATATGAACAGAAACAATAATAATAATCAGAACAACATCGACAATAATAATAACAACAACAATAATTGTAATAGTAAATCATTCTGCCATTTTTAACGAGGTGATTTTCTTCAGATTTAAATCTTTCTATACTCGGATAAAACCCGTTACACATAAATGAATAAAACGGGAAATAAATATTATTTAGAAGTCGGGTTTATTCTGAAAACGCAGTTTGTTCGCTCGCAGAAGACACGCAGGAGCACAACGTTCCTTTTTGAATTTCTTTGTCTCTTTAATAGAATTTCAAAGAATTTCTAAAAAAGATGTTTCGAACGCACCGCTCTGCATCAAATTTCATTGTTTAAAAAAAAAAAAAAAAATTGGCGAGATCTTATTACGCCGTCTTCAAAGTGCTTTCCATTGTGGCGCTGTTATTTAAGGCGCTGTGTGTTTTGACATGTAAACTGTCGGCGCGATGAGGGCTGTGTCATTAGCAGACGTCCATTAGCGCGCGGCGTCCTCTTCCCCGCCAATCTGTGTCATTCTAGACTCTCGGTTCAGCAGAGCTCCTGAATGGCGCGTTTAGTCAGACCGCGGCGAGCTGATCGAGGGGCTAAATTGAGGCGCATTTTCAGAGAGAGGCCAAGTTACCGAGTTGCGTGTCAGCCGGCTGGTGACACGGACGACAGGATAATAACGGTCCTCGCCGCTTGTTTATTTTCCTCCAGCCTCCCGATGGACGACTCTCTACATCGATGCGTTCTGTTAATCGCTTGCACTTACCCTCGTTTAATACATTACTCCGGGATTCAGGGCCATTTTGTGTCCATTACAAAAAAAAAAAAAATGTGATCGGGCGCGATGAATGAGAGGCGCCGGCTTGCCCGCAGCATTATGGGAAACGTCAAGTTTTTCTCCTTCGTATTTGTGAGACGCGGAGAACCTTGCAGGATTTTACGAAATGTTAACGATCGATCATCCGGCCGAGAAGTCGAGTGGATGAATGGAGGTTCGTTCCCATCCTGACGAGGTCGACAGACCACAAATGCGTTCCAAGCGCTGCCGCGAGCGTCCGCCGTGTATCCCGCCATTTCCTGGAGGTCCCAGAGGACGGTGCAGCTGAACTCCCAGATGAACAAATATCGGCCGAATCCGTCAGTCATGTGACTTCTGGAATCTCGGAGATCTTTCTGTTATCCTTCCAGATCTGTGCCGGAATCCAGTGTGAGACGTCCTGGGATAAAGACCGCTTGCTGCTGACCTCTCTGCTTGTGCAGGGGGACTGGTCTGGTCTCCGCCCCCTTCTGCAGTTTTCTATAGTGGGTGGGGCCTACTGGGTCCCTCCCACAGCTCTGCTCTCTCTCCTTGTTCAGGGAGACTGGTCTGGTCTCCGCCCCCTCCTGCAGTTTTCTGTAGTGCGTGGGGCCTACTGGGTCCCGCCCCCAGCTCTGCTCTCTCTCCTTGTGCAGGGAGACTGGACTGGTCTCCGCCCCCTCCGGCAGTTTTCTGTAGTGGGTGGGGCCTACTGGGTCCCTCCCCCAGCCCTGCTCTCTCTCCTTGTGCAGGGAGACTGGTCTGGTCTCCGCCCCCTTCCGGCAGTTTTCTGTAGTGGGTGGGGCCTACTGGGTCCCTCTCACAGCTCTACTCTCTCTCCTTGTGCAGGGAGACTGGTCTTGTCTCTGCCCCTTCCTTTTTTTTTCTGTAGTGGGTGGAGACTACCAGGCCCTTCCCACAGTTCTGCTCTCTCCTTGTGCATGGTGACTGGTCTTGTCTCCACCCCCTCCTGTAGTTTCCTGTAGTGGGTGGAGCCTGCTGGACCCCTCCCACAGCTCTCTCCTTGTGCAGGGTGACTGGTCTTGTCTCCGCCCCCTCCTGTATATTCCTGCAGGCAGCCTGTAGTGGGTGAGGTCTTCTGTTCCCCTCCCACGGCTCAGCCCTCTGCACAGGCTATGTACAGCCCAATGATGATGTCACTGCTACGCTTACAAGGTAATATCTGGGTTTGTAAGGACATTCGGTGCTCACAAAGTGGATCGATAACTTTTGTGGCTACAGAGGAATACATTTCAATAAACGTTACTTTGTGCCCGGAGTTCGACTCCTAATGAGAGCGGGCCGAGCGGCTAATTGGCCACCGGATCGCTTTCAGTAGCAGCGGGAGGGACGCCGTCCCCCTCCCGCCACTCACCGGCGCTTACCATCAAAACCGGCGCACCTTAGAAACGATCCGATCGTGCGGCCAGCTGATCCCAGAGAAGATGAGAGACTCGGTGGTCTCTGATCGCCTCTATGGCATTTGAGGACCAGAGCAAAGACAAGATGTCACTTCCGGCCCGGGGAGACATCAGGACGTCGCTTCCGGCCTGGGGCAGCATCAGGACGTCACTTCCGGCCCGGGGAGGCATCAGGACGTCACTTCCGGCCCGGGGCGGCATCAGGACGTCACTTCCGGCCCGGGGTGGCATCAGGACGTCACTTCCGGCCCGGGGCGGCAGCAGGACATCACTTCCGGTCCGGGGCGGCATCAGGACGTCACTTCCGGTCCGGGGCGACATCAGGACGTCACTTCCGGCCCGGGGCGACATCAGGAAGTCACTTCCGGCCCGGGGGCGACATCAGGACCTCACTTCCGGCCCGGGGCGACATCAGGAAGTCACTTCCAGCCCGGGGCGACATCAGGACGTCACTTCCGGCCCGGGGCGACATCAGGACGTCACTTCTGGCCCAGGCCAGATGCAAACAATTTTTTTACTTTTAAAAAACAAAAGATCAAAAGAAATCTTTTTTGAATCTTTTGCTTTTAAAGATAAAGGAGAGATCTGGGGACTTTTTGACCCCAAATTTCTCCTTGAAGAGGACCTGTCATCCTTATATCTATTACAAGGGATGTTATATATTAGGGACCTTAGATTGTACGCTCCTCGGGGGCGGGGACTGATGTGAATGTACAATATATATGTAAAGTGCTGCGTAAATTGACGGCGCTATATAAGTACCTGAAATAAATAAATAAATAAATATTCCTTGTAATAGGAATAAAACATCCGTTAATGTCCACATCCGTGAATATCTTCCGCAAAACCCCGGAACGGACGAAACACAGATGTCAAAGGATGAAAAACAGATGAAAACCGATATAAACAGATGTAAATGGATGAAAAACGGATTAAAAAACGGATGTAAATGGATCTATACGGATGAAAAACGGATGTAAACCGATATAAACGGATGTAAACAAATGAAAAACGGATGTAAGTGGATGAAAACAGATGTCAACGGATGTAAATAGATGAAAACGGATGTAAAACAAATGTAAATGGATGTAAACAGACCAAAAACAGATGTAAGTGGATGAAAACAGATGTAAAACGAATGTCAACGGACCAAAAACGGATGTAAATGGATGAAAACGGATGTAGACAGATGTAAAATGGATGTTAACGGACCAAAAATGGATGTAAATGGATGAAAAACGAATGAAAAAATGGATGTAAATGGATCTAAACGGATGTAAACCGATATAAACGGATATAAACAGAGAAAGAAACTGATGTAAACTCTGTTTTTTTCCTTGGAAAAACATGACTGAACTGATGAAAAAAAAACGGAACGCCCGTGTAAAAGGACCCTTAGCCCGGGTTGACATACATGTGCACGTCACATGCGATTTGTGTGCGGTGCGATCGGAGTCGTACATTATGTATGGCTCTAATCGCACCGCACCAAAAAGGCGCAGGAGCCTTTTTTGGTCCGCACTAGAATCGGATCACTCGGGTATTCACACCTATGTGATCCGATTCTGTCCATCGCACCCGTTTTGCGGACCACTTTCGGGGGGTTGTTTACATACACACCCTCAGCGCTTCACATGAACGGGGTGCGATTCTGATGCGGTGCGGAATTCGCACTGAAAACACTGCCAATTCTGCACCGCATCAGTGTGACCCCGTACTTGTAAATAAAACGTGTGGGAAAATGTTCGTTCTTCACGCCGTTCTGCCGCGGTGTATAAACGCCTGTGCATTGACATGCTGTGTGTGCCGCATTCGTGAACATTGTGTTGGGACAGCTTGGTCATCTCCATGGGCTGCCCGACGCACTACAACCAGGGGCGGACTGACCATTCAGTCAATCGGGCACTGCCTGAGGGCCCGGGGTCAGTAGGGGGCCCCATGAGATGCCCCTGGTACCTTTTTCATAGGCTTTTTTGAGTTTGGGCAAGGACACAGGGGCCCCATGATCCCCTATTACCCGGGGGGCCCCATGAGTTTTCAGTCCACCCCTGACTACAACAGACCAAAAGTCGTGCATTCGGCATTTTTGGCGGCACTCCGCAACTTAACGCATGCTGGTGCATTGCCGCACACTCCGCATCCGTCAGCATTGGCGCACCAATCATGAGTGGCACCGCATTGCAACAATCTAACGCGCATCTCTATGTGTTGCAGCAGCGTTACCGCAATGCGATTGGGCCCACTTAACGGGGCCCCTCTCACGCACGCCGGGTCCCTGGAGCGTAGCCATGGCACCTCCTAATGTCACAGAACGGCGCTCTTCTGCGCGCACAGATTATTTGTATCCGGCGCAGGCGTTTGTTCGCTGTTTTTCGGCGTTTTCGTAGACACAACAAAGCTCGGTTTTCCTCGCTGCGCTCCTTGCCAAGCTGGACGAGCCGCCTTGGCTGACAACGGGCCAACTTGCTGAACATCTTATTTAAGGCCGGGGGCGGCGTGAACAGGAGCGATCCCCGGAGATGATGAGCCGGATAATATAACCTCGGGGTTTTAGCGGCGTGACGGCGATGCTGGAAACACGCAGAAAATGGCAAATTAAAGAGGCTGAGTGGTCGTTATCCGCTGTCAGATCCCATGTATTATATCCCTGTCCAGAAAACGTTCGATCGGCCAGCTTGGCGGGTCCGAGGCTACCAGCGGCCTCTACAAGGGACAGGATTTCCTTCTAAACAAAATGCTTGTTTATGAAGGAAAAGGCTGAGCGTGCGCCCGCATTGTCTGCCGCCGGAGATGGGGGGGCCCTATTAATAGTCGCCCCCCATCCAGCCTGGCCGGGTTATTCCTGGACTCGTTGGAAATGTTCGGCTCCCGGACTGGCAGACGGAGGCTTGGCACCACCTCTGAGCAGAAAATACCGTTTATAAAAAGATGGATCTTCCTCTATGGAGCTGCCAGAGACGATCATACATACCCGGGACGCCGCGCTGCGCTTGGAAGACGCTCGATCGCTCCCCCCCCCCATTAAATCATTATTTCAGCGTCTTGAAACAGGTTGGAGTCTCCTCTTGATTAGGATCTGTAATATGGAGCCGACGGATCTGATAAAGAGAACGACCTCATTTATCATTAAGGCGATGTGACGGCCGCCTTCGTTTTCTTACCTTTTATGTTCACCTAGTGATCCGGCCAGTAAGTCCGTTGTTTTGTTTTTTTTTTTCAAAAGAACAAGTTCTCCTGCAGATGTAGCAGTTACAGGGATGAGACAAACCATTTATCACTGACGGGGCGCTCACAACGATCAGCTTTTTTTTTTCTTATCGATGTAAAACCTTCATCTCAAAAGGAATGAAAACTGTAACTGATTATAAAGTGCGAGCTGGAGTTTGGTTTGGTTTTGTTAGTGTATGTAAATCTGCTAGTCCATCTAACACTCCCCCCCCCCCCCCAGACTAACAATGCAGCTGTTCGTGTCACTTTAAAAATCTCCTTCAATGTTGTTACATTTGTATCTCTTCGTCTTTCCTGTTATGATGGTCTTTGTTCAGGCACTTCCTGTTATAAGGTGACAACGCTCCATCCCTGTGTCTCAGTTGTGTCCCTGTGTTGTCACCCTGGTGATCCTGCCATGGAGGTCCTTGTTCAGGCACTTCCTTTTATAGGGTGACAACGCTTTGCCCCTGTGTCTCAGTTGTGTTTCCGTGTTGTCACCCTGGTGATCCTGCCATGAAGGTCCTTGTTTAGGCACTTCCTGTTATAGGGTGACAACGCTTCATCCCTGTGTCTCATTGATGCTCTGTGTTGTCACCCTGGTGATCCTGCCACAAAGGCCCTTCCTTAGACACTTCCTATTATAGAGTGACAACGCTCCGTCCCTGTGTCTTAGTTGTGTCTCTGTGTTGTCACCCTGGTGATCCTGCCATGAAGGTCCTTGTTTAGGCACTTCCTGTTATAGGGTGACAACACTCTGCCCCGTGTCTCAATTGTGTCTCTGTGTTGTCACCCTGGCTTCTGATAGAATGAAGGTTTGTAAGGGTTGTTTGCAAGGGTTGTCTGCAGTCCTAACACACTTCCTGTCCTAGGGTGACAACGCTGCCGCTCTATGGAGACAGTGCAGTAAGCGTTGTCACCCTAGGACAGGAAGTGTGTTAGCGGCAGGATCATCAGGTGAAAACAAAGGAATGGAAACTCCGAGAAAAGAAAACTAAGGCAGCCACCGCATCTAAAGACTGATCCGACGTTGCTGTTCTCAGGGCTTTCCATTAGGTGAGATGTTCTATGCCTGCCTGCAGCAGAGAGCCCTGCGGGGGTTAATTTTTCAGGGTTTTTTTTCTTGCCCCGTCGCAGGTCGCCGCGGCGCAGACAATTTATGTGCGGTGGGGTTGCAGGCTGCACCACACGGCTAGCATTAAGAACAGCATTGTTTGACAATAAACATCTTAATTAGGAACGATTTGCATTTTTACGGCACCCTTCCATCATTGTGTGCCGCGGATAATTCTCGCCTCCTGTCACGCCGCTCCTGCCTGAGTACCGCCGCGACGGCTTATATTAGCGCCCCGTACGCCATGATAATGGATGACCGCCGAGGCGTCAGTCTGCACACCGCACTGCTGCGACTACCCCTGGGGGGGGGGGAGGGGCGCTTCTACTTCATCAGATCAGAATGTTAGTGAATACGACCCCAACCACCTCACTCTGACAGCACTGGCGTCAGGGCCGCTTCACACGACATGCAAAAACGTATCCAGAACGCATCTGAACTGCATTTCTATGGTGTGAACCGGCCCTATAAGGCACCAAAAACGCACAGGAATGCACATGTCCCTGTTTAACCCCTTCACGTCGAATCGTCCTGGTGTGAAGAGGAGTTCCTGCACCGGGAGGTGGGCGGGACGGGGCGTGGCTTAGTGTCATGTGGCCGCCGTGAAGTCACGTCAAGGCCGGTCACATGATCGGGAAAGGTCCCGATTGAAAGAGCGCAGGGCGCGCAGTCTCAGCACATATGTTTTTTGTTACATGAACGCAAATGTGCGGCCGCTCAGCGTCTAGGCCCAGACACCGGGAGGCTGCACATTTGCGTGCAGCCGGCGTGAAGGGGTTAAATTGAAGAAAAAGAGGGGAAAAAATAATCCAGAAAGCATAAAAAATGCACCAGGACGCGTCAAAAACTCACCGGAATGCGCCAAAAATGTTCATGCAAAAACGCATCCAGACCGCATCTGGAATGCGTTTCTATGGTGTGAACCGGCCCTAAAAGGAATGAGAAACGCACCGGAACGCACATTTCCCTATTTAAACTGAAGAAAAAGAAGGTGAAAAAAATGAACCCGAAAGTATAAAAAATGCACCGGAACATGTCAAAAACACGTGACTGTCAGTCTGCTCATATTTAGAGGTGGGGTCTGGGCGGGGCCAGCCTGTAAAAGGGGTGTGATTGGCAGTCTGCTCATATTTAGAGGTGGGGTCTGGGCGGGGCCAGCCTGTAAAAGGGGTGTGATTGGCAGTCTGCTCATATTTCAAGGTGGGGTCTGGGTGGGACCAGCCTGAAAGGGGGCGTGACTGGCACTCTTCTCATATTTAGAAGTGGGATCTGGGCGGGGCCAGCCTGTAAAAGGGGTGTGACTGGCAGTCTGCTCATATTTAGAGGTGGGGTCTGGGCGGGGCCAGCCTGTAAAAGGGGTGTGACTGGCAGTCTGCTCATATTTAGAGGTGGGGTCTGGGCGGGGCCAGCCTGTAAAAGGGTGTGACTGGCAGTCTGCTCATATTTAGAGGTGGGGTCTGGGCGGGGCCATCCCGTAAAAGGGGTGTGACTGGCAGTCTGCTCATATTTAGAGGTGGGGTCTGGGCGGGGCCAGCCTGTAAAAGGGGTGTGATTGGCAGTCTGCTCATATTTCGAGATGAGGTCTGGGCGGGGCCAGCCTGTAAAAGGGGTGTGATTGGCAGTCTGCTCATATTTCGAGATGGGGTCCCGGTTGGACCAGCCTGAAAGGGGGCGTGACTGGCTCACTGCTCATATTTATAAGTGGGATCTGGGCGGGCCAGTCTGTAAAGGGGGCGTAACCGGCACTCTGCTCATATTTAGAAGTGGGATCTGGGCGGGGCCAGCCTGTAATGGGGGTGGGACTAGCAGTCTGCTCATATTTAGAAGTGGGATCTGGGCGGGAGAGAAATGTTGTTTTTTTAATAGTGAAAAACATTGTTCTACACCAAATTCTGTACATAGCACCCCCAGAATATACAACACGCCAACAAACCCGCAGCAACCATTTTGGAATATTGGGACCACTGGCCAGTACTGGGGGGGCTTTGCTGGGGGTTGGGCAGCCTTTCTGGTGATGTGCAGAAATTGCCGATTGCCCGGCCGGGTGTATTGGAGATATCTGTCATGTGGGCTCCGTATTCATCTATTGTTTTCCTGTTTCTTCTCAGGTAAGAAGAAGGTCGCGCTGTTTGACAGCCAGGCCCCGATCTGTCCGATATGTCAGGTGCTGCTGCGTCCCGGAGAGTTACAGGAGCACATGGAGCAGGAGCTGGAGAAACTAATGCAGGTCAACATCAGGTAAGACGATTGGAGGACCAAGAAAGACAAATTCCTCGGTATTCAGTGTCTGGATGGGGCTCAGCCTTCAGAAGGACTACTTTGTTATACATCATGTGAACTGGTGGGACATCCCACTCCAAACCAGGGCTATTAATATGGAGTTGTCCTCCCCGTATGAACACTAACATGGAATTGCCCCCCCCCCTTCCCCCATGGCCATTAACATGGAGTTGTCCCCCATGGCCATTAACATGGATTTGCCCCCATACCCATTAACATGGAGTTGCCCCCATGGTCATTAACATGGAGTTGTCCCCCATACCCATTAACATGGAGTTGCCCCCATGGCCATTAACATGGAGTTGTCCCCCATGGTCATTAACATGGAGTTGTCCCCCATGGTCATTAACATGTAGTTGTCCCCCATGGTCATTAACATGGAGTTGTCCCTCATGGTCATTAACATGGAGTTGTCTCCCATGGCCATTAACATGGAGTTGTTCCCCATGGCCATTAACATGAAGTTGTCCCCCATGGCCATTAACATGGAGTTGTCCCCCATGGTCATTAACATGGAGTTGTCCCCCATGGTCATTAACATGAAGTTGTCCCCCATGGTCATTAACATGGAGTTGTCCCCCATGGTCATTAACATGGAGTTGTTCCCCATGGCCATTAACATGGAGTTGTCCCCCATGGTCATTAACATGGAGTTGTCTCCCATGGCCATTAACATGGAGTTGTTCCCCATGGCCATTAACATGGAGTTGTCCCCCATGGTCATTAACATGGAGTTGTTCCCCATGGCCATTAACATGGAGTTGTCCCCCATGGTCATTAACATGGAGTTGTCCCCCATGGTCATTAACATGGAGTTGCCCGCCACACCCCATGGCTATTAATGTCCCCCCCGTATGGGCATTAATATGGTGTTACGTGTCCTTTAATATGGAGTTTCCCCCCCACCCCAATTGCACTAATATGCAGTTACCCCCCCCCCCATGGGAATCCCACCTACAGTATATGAGCTGGTTGGACATACCATTCCAAAATCATGACCATTGATATGGAGATGCCCCCAAGGCCCATTCATTTGCCCCCCCCCCCCAATCCCTTGGGCATTGATATGGATTTGAATGCCAGTATTATGGAGTCCCTCCCCCATTGGACATTAACATGGAGTTGCCCACTCTGCCTCATGGCTATCAATGTGCCTCCTATGGGCATTAATATGATGTTATATGACCATTAATATGGAGTTGCCTCTGGTACCTTTCATAGGCTTTTTTGGGTGTGGTTTGACTGTGGGCGAGGACACAGGGGCCGCATGATCCCCTATTGCCCGGGGGCCCCATGAGTTGTCAGTCTGCCCCTGCACCCAGGAACTGCCAGGAGGGTTGAGCGCAGCGCGAGCCTCCGCCGTTGTAATGCGCCCTGTTGGGTGGGAGGTGGCGCTGCAGCGGCTGAAGGCAGCATAAATCAGCCAGCTCCAAGGTCACAAGGATGGAGGTGCTATGGGGGACCCAGGGGCGGACTGACAACTCATGGGGCCCCCGGGCAATAGGGGATCATGGGGCCCCTGTGTCCTTGCCCAAACTCAAAAAAGCCTATGAAAAAGGTACCAGGGGCATCTCATGGGGCCCCCTACTGACCCCGGGCCCTCGGGCAGCGCCCGAGTTTCCAAATGGTCAGTCCGCCCCTGGGGGGTCCTTGCAATATTTTTTGGGATCCATTAGCATACCCAATCACCCCGCGCTGTAGGGTGTGGCAGTAACACACATGTCAATGCGTGCCGTTCACGTGTTAACATGCGTTGAGCAGCCCATTCATATTATTTGATAAATTCTGTATTTATACATTTTTATATATATTTTTTTTTTCCTTTGAAAGCAGAATTTGCCTTTCTAATGCAGTTTGGGGGGGGGGGGGGGGGTCCAGGTTTCCTTCGTTCTCACCCCATTGACACCTCCTATGAGCGCCGCAGACAGAACGGGTGTAATTGATGGTATCATTTGGGTCCCTTCCAACCTAATAAAGAGCCGCTGCAAATTAGCGCAGTGGCTTAAATGAAGAGAAGCAATTAGCGCCGCCAGGAAAGCCATCAAAGGAAGTGAGGGGCCGCGTGCGAGCCGCTGCGGAATGGACGGTACGGGTAGCAGAGCTCGGTCGGGGAGGGGGGGGGGGGTGCGCCTGGGGTTTAATGGGAAACAGGGCAACGTGTAAATCATACACCTGACAGGCGGCCATTGTCATCCTGCTGACAGATGAGGAAGGATGGGGTGATTCTTGAGCCCGGCCGTTAAAGGGGGGACAGACAGGCTCTCTTGGAGCGGCCGGGGCCCCGCCGCCATCGCGCCCTCAGCGAGCGCGGGGAAGAATAAGAAGTCTCTATTAATTATTAAATAACGACCCCGGCCGCGCGGTGATAGATAACATCCAATCTATTCCAGGCATCCAGGCAATTCCAGCTAATCTGCAGCAAAGGCCAAAGCTCTTTGTCACCCTTATGGGGCCATTTGAAGTCGTCCTCTCCGGGGGCCCCTGATGCCACCATTGTAGGATGAGGGCTCCGCTCGCACCTCTACAGCTTCCATCTGCGGTGTGGCGGGGAAGGCAGATGAGTGGTCAAAAGGAACCTTTCATTTGCAGATCTATTCATAAACATTACATCTTTGTTTTTGTTGTAATAGTTTATGATGTGAAATACGGCGGAGAATGCGCCAATTATAGGGTCATCGGGCCGCTGATGGGGGGGGGGTACAACTGGCCCTTCTGTACTGGGCCCGGACCCCATTGTTCCTGTACGGGGTATTAATTGAGGCCATGGCTCCCAGCAATTATAGTATAGGTCCCACTAGTTCACCAGGAGGGCCCAAGGTTTTTGTATTTTTTGCTTTCGGGAACATCTGCACTCTATATGTCACATACTCCTGACACCTGCACTTTGTACAATACATACTCCTGACACCTGCACCCTGTACAATACATACTCCTGACACCTGCACCCTGTACAATACATACCCATGGTACCTGCACTCTGTATGTTACATACTCCTGACACCTGCACCCTGTACAATACATACCCATGGTACCTGCACTCTGTATGTTACATACTCCTGACACCTGCACCCTGTACAATACATACTCCTGACACCTGCACTTTGTACAATACATACTCCTGACACCTGCACCCTGTACAATACATACCCATGGTACCTGCACTCTGTATGTTACATACTCCTGACACCTGCACCCTGTACAATACATACTCCTGACACCTGCACTTTGTACAATACATACTCCTGACACCTGCACCCTGTACAATACATACTCCTGACACCTGCACCCTGTACAATACATACTCCTGACACCTGCACTTTGTACAATACATACCCATGGTACCTGCACTCTGTATGTTACATACTCCTGACACCTGCACCCTGTACAATACATACTCCTGACACCTGCACCCTGTACAATACATACTCCTGACACCTGCACCCTGTACAATACATACCCATGGCACCTGCACTCTGTACGTTACATACCCATGGCACCTGCACTCTGTACATTACATACTCCTGACACCAGCATTTTGTATGATACATACTCCTGACATCTGAACTCTATAGGATACATACTCCTGACACCTGCACCCTGTACAATATATACCCATGGCACCTGCACTCTGTACGTTACACACTCCTGACACCTGCACTTTGTACATTACATACTCCTGACTCCTGCACTCTGTACCATACATACTCCTGACACCTGCACTCTGTACCATACATACTCCTGACACCTGCACTCTGTACGTTACATATGCCTGACACCTGCGCTCTTTACATTACATACTCCTGACACCTGCACTTTGTAGGATACATACTCCTGACACCTGCACTCTGTACGATACATACTCCTGACACCTGCACTTTGTACGATACGTACTCCTGACACCTGCACTCTGTACGATACATACTCCTTACATCTGCACTCTGTACGATACATACTCCTGACACCTGCACTCTGTACGATACATACTCCTGACACCTGCACTCTGTATGATACATACTCCTTACATCTGCACTCTGTACGATACATACTCCTGACACCTGCACTCTGTACGATACATACTCCTGACACCTGCACTCTGTACGATACATACTCCTGACACCTGCACTTTGTACGATACATACTCCTGACACCTGCACTCTGTACGATACATACTCCTGACACCTGCACTTTGTACGATACATACTCCTTACATCTGCACTCTATACGATACATACTCCTGACACCTGCACTCTGTATGATACATACTCCTTACATCTGCACTTTGTACGATACATACTCCTGACACCTGCACTTTGTACGATACATACTCCTGACACCTGCACTCTGTATGATACATACTCCTTACATCTGCACTCTATACGATACATACTCCTGACACCTGCACTCTGTATGATACGTACTCCTGACACCTGCACTTTGTACGATACATACTCCTGACACCTGCACTGTGTACGATACATACTCCTGACACCTGCACTCTGTACGATACATGCTCCTGACACCTGCACTTTGTACGATACATACTCCTGACACCTGCACTCTGTACGATACATGCTCCTGACACCTGCACTCTGTACGATACATATTCCTGACACCTGCACTTTGTACGATACATACTCCTGACACCTGCACTGTGTATGATACATACTCCTGACACCTGCACTTTGTACGATACATACTCCTGACACCTGCACTGTGTATGATACATACTCCTGACTTCTGCATTCCATAGGTTACATACTCCAGACACCTGCACTCTGTAGGTTAAATTTTTAAGCCCCACCCACAATTTACTATAGCATCTTGGCTTGCTGATTCTTTATTGCTCTCTGATATTCAAGGGGCCCCTGTCCGGTAGGCCGATGAATTCTAATGGGAGCCGTGAACAAAGCTGTAGACCATCTCAGTTCTGGACGCTGATTGATGGTCATTGCTGCCCAGCGATTGGTTTTATCTCAGCGGCGGGATTCTGTATCTCTCGCACACGTTGCGGTTGGGTCCGGTTTGCACGGCGCCAACAAAAGGTTCATCTAGTGGAAATGACCGCCCAATACTCGGCAGATCCGGAACACAATTCCAGGATCCAATCAAATCTCAGGAAGTCATTGTTAATTATTGATCCTTCCAGACTCCCATCCCCCGGCTTAGGAGTCCCCGACTTTATTCCAAATCCTGATTGCTGTGCGGGGCGTGGAATGGAAACGAGGAATTCTGGGGGATTGCGGCTTCCGCACTCCACTGATCGACTTTTGGTGGTTTAATTGATAACTTCAATGATGAGGGATCTCCATCTCGTCGCCCATTGTCCTCGCCACGAGACACTGGACGGGGGTTGGATGTGTATGTGGTATAGAATGTCTGCGTGAACCTGGAACATGGCAGCTCTTCTCATGGCGCCTCAAATGCACATCTTTCAAGAAAACGCGTGTAAATGCATGAAAACGCAGATTTCCCACCAATGGGAAACCTGAGCCTGGGGCAATGCACACAACCACCATGATAAAATGAAACTCAGAGATCCCCTCCTTCACGTCAGAGCCCCCCATATGTGAGAGCCGCCCACCACATCAGAATATCCATTTTCCGTCCATTTACATCCGTTTACGTTCATTTACATCCATTTTTCGTCCATTTGCATCCGTTTACGTCCATTTACATCCATTTTTCATCAATTTACATCCATTTACGTCCATTTACATCCATTTTTCATCAATTTACATCCGTCTACGTCCATTTACATCCATTTTTTTCGTCCATTTACATCCATTTTAGTCCATTTACGTCCACTTACATCCATTTTTCAGCCATTTACATCCATTTACGTCCATTTACATCCATTTTTCATCCATTTACATCCATTTATGTCCATTTACATCCATTTTTCATCCATTTACATCCGTTTATGTCCATTTGCATCCATTTTTCATCCATTTTCATCCGTTTATGTCCATTTACATCTATTTTTTTTAAAAAGCGGATGTTAACGGATGCGGACATTAATGGATGTAAACAGCTGATCCTCTGTTTACACCCGCTAGTCCACAGAAATACATGGATGTCCTTTTTCATCCGTAAACGGACAGATGAAAAACGGACATACGGAACGGCCGGGTGAGAAAGGCCATACCGGCTCCACCAACCAACGAAGACCCTTATATATATATATATATATATATATATATACACTATATTGCCCAAGTATTGGCCCCGCCCGCCGTGTGAAAGGGGCCTGAGTGGCGTCCCGAGGCAGGTGCGGGGGGGTGCGGTCCGCACTGCATGGGGTGATACCGGACCCACTCCACAAAAAGGTAAGTTGTAAAGCAAGCCGATGATCCCCGCAGAATGGATCGAATCTGCGGATTGAGCATAATGGATCGGAGTCCGATCCATTATCCTCCCCAATCCGCAGATCCGATCCATTCTGTGAGGATCGTCGGAGGGGGTGTCACCAAGTGTTATCCATGTTCATCCATTTTCATCCGTTTTTCATCCATTTATGTCCGTATTCATCCACTTTCATCCACTTTCATCCATTTACATCCATTTTTCATCCGTTTATGTCCGTGTTAATCCATTTTCATCCAGTTACATCCGTTTTTCATCCGTTTATGTCCATGTTCATTTATTTTCTTCTGTTTACATCCGTTTTTCATCTGTATATGTCCGTGTTCATCCATTTTAATCCATTTACATCCATTTTTCATCCATTTATGTCCGTGTTCATCCATTTTCATCCAGTTACATCCGTTTTTCATCCATTTATGCCTGTGTTCATCCATTTTGATGTGTTTACATCCGTTTTTCATCCGTTTATGTCCGTGTTCATCCATTTTTATCCGTTTACATCCGTTTTCCATCCGTTTATGTCCGTGTTCATCCATTTTCATCCGTTTACAGCCATTTATGCCCGTGTTCATCCATTTTGATCTGTTTACATCCGTTTTTCATCCGTTAATGTCCGTGTTCATCCATTTTCATCCGTTTACATCCATTTTTCATTCTTTTATGCCCGTGTTCATCCATTTTCATCCGTTTACATCCGTTTTTCATCCGCTTATGTCCGCGTTCATCCATTTTCATCCTTTTACGTCCGTTTAGGGTTTTTTTGCGGAAGAAAAATAGGGTTTTCTTCCGTTCAAAAAAAACAGATATTAACAGATGCGGACATTAACGGATGTAAAAAGATGTTCAACTGTTTATCGCACCGGGTGACACCAACCCTAGGGACGCCTCTGAGGGGCCTCATAGTGTTGACGGGGGGGGGGGGGCAAAATATCAGCAGATTAAGCTTCAACTCCCCCATTAATGTATCATTCGGCTTCTGGAAGGAGAATTGAAGATGAATTTTTCCTGATCCGGGATGGGAAGAGGGAAGTGGTACTGAGCTGGACGTTGGGGGAGCGAAGAGCGAGGCGGGGGGGGAGGAGGGGGAGCGAAGGACGCCGGGAACGCAGCATGCAAATTTAATTTCAGAATCAGGGACTTTCTCTCCGAAGAGGTTTGTCGCCTTTGAGCCCTTCTCCTCGTTACATATGTAGCAGCCTCATTGAAGCTGACATGTCAAATTCGAGCCATTTGTGCAAAATCTCCCTTTAATAATACCGTTTCATTTCCCTCAAATGAGACTTGAATGCATGTAAAATGGAAGTGGATATTTAAACTGTAACATTAGGCAGATGTGTTAGCCAGGGGCCCCGCGAATATATGAGATTCTCGAGTGCTTAACAGGTTGTAACTGCGCTCCCTTCCAATATGTCACCCGCGGATCGCCGCGCTCGCCGCGTTCGCACACTCTCACTTTAAGCCAAAAATGTAAATTGAAAAGAAAAAAAAAGAGAAAAGAAAAAAAAAAAGAAAGGGGAAATTCACGGAATGATTTTCTTTAACCCTTTATTAGGGAACGGGAAGGAACGCGACGCGTCCGAGCGCGCGAATCGCCAGATGATTCAGGGCCGGGAGGGTTCCAGATTTAATACCGCGAAAAAATTCTCGCCGCTTAACGAATGTTCAATCATCGGGGATGAGCGCTGAGAAATCGTTTCCGACGTTCCTCTCTTCTCTTCTAAAATTGGAAAAAGTTTTACATCGAGCGTTATGAACGTGAGGATTAAAAAAGAAACTCGCGGCGGCGTAGAGGCGCGATTATCTCCGGGGACGGGCGTAGAAGATTCGTCTGTCTGCGGGGATCTGCCGGTCTGCAAAATCTTTCGTTAGTAGTTTTTGTTTCTTTCGATAATTTGTATTCATTTCGAAGGAAGCGATCCTTGTATCGGATATGCAATGTATCGGATCGATTGTCTGACAGCGAGCAGCAAATACAAGAAGGCAACGATGTGACATAAAGTCCATGGGGTCCAAACACGGGCGGTCTGGTTTTTTTCTTCAGCTTTAAAAAAAAAAAAAAAAAAAAACGGACGAGTTTACATCCGTTTTTCATCCGTATATGTCCGTGTTCATCCATTTTCATCCATTTTTCATCCGTATATGTCCGTGTTCATCCATTTTCATCCATTTTTCATCCGTATATGTCCGTGTTCATCCATTTTCATCCATTTTTCATCTGTTTATGTCCGTGTTCATCTATTTTCACCCGTTTACATCTGTTTTTCATCCATTTATGTCCGTGTTCATCCATTTTCATCCGTTTATATCTGTTGTTCATCCGTATATGTCCGTGTTCATCCATTTTCATCCATTTTTCATCCGTATATGTCCGTGTTCATCCATTTTCATCCATTTTTCATCTGTTTATATCCGTGTTCATCCATTTTCATCCGTTTACATCAGTTTTTCATCCATTTATATCCGTGTTCATCCATTTTCATCCGTTTATATCTGTTTTGCATCCGTATATGTCCGTGTTCATCCATTTTCATCAATTTTTCATCCATATATGTCCGTGTTCATCCATTTTCATCCATTTTTCATCCGTATATGTCCGTGTTCATCCATTTTCATCCATTTTTCATCTGTTTATGTTCATGTTCATCCATTTTCATCCGTTTACATCTGTTTTTCATCCGTTTATGTCCGTGTTCATCCATTTTCATCCATGTACATCCGTTTTTCATCCGTTTATGTCCGTGTTCATCCATTTTCATCCATTTACATCTATTTTTTATCAATTTATGTCCGTGTTTATCCATTTTCATCCGTTTACATCTGTGTTTCATCCATTTATGTCCGTGTTTATCCATTTTCATCCATTTTTCATCCGTTTATGTCCGTGTTCATCCATTTTCATCCACTTTTCATCCGTTTATGTCCGTGTTCATCCATTTTCATCCGTTTTTCATCCGTTTATGTCCATGTTCATCCATTTTCATCTGTTTATGTCCATGTTCATCCATTTTCATCCGTTTTTCATCCGTTTATGTCTGTGTTCATCCATTTTCATCCGTTTTTCATCCGTTTATGTCCATGTTCATCCATTTTCATCCGTGTACATCCGTTTTTCATCCGTTTATGTCCGTGTTCATTAATTTTTATTCGTTTACATCTGTTTTGGGTTTTTTTGCAGCAGAAAAATAGGGTTTTCTTCTGTTCAAAAAAAGATATTAACAGATTAACATTAACGGATGTAAAAAGATGTTCAACTGTTTACATCCGCAAGTCCATAGGAATACATGGAGATATACAGAACGCCCGTGTGAAAGAGGCCATACCATGGAAACTGGATCCACCAACCAACGAAGACCCTTATATATACACTATATTGCCACAAGTATTGGGCCCGCCCTCCCAATCATGTGATTCAGGTGTTCCAATCCCCTCCATATCATGTGATTCAGGTGTTCCAATCCCCTCCATGGACACAGGTGTATACAATCACGCCCCGAGGCATGCAGACGGCTTCTACAAACATTGGTGAAAGAATGGGTCGCTCTCAGGAGCTCAGTGACTCCAAGCGTGGTCCCGTGATAGGTGGCCACCTGGGCAATAAGTCCATCCGTGACATTTCCTGGCTACTAAATATTCCACGCTCAACTGTTAGTGGGATTATAACAAAGTGGAAGCCACTGGGAACAACAGTCACTCAGCCACCAAGTGGTAGGGAAACTATTCCTCCCACTGATACCAATGATGGGACACTATTCCTCCCACTGACACCAATGATAGGACACTATTCCTCCCACTGACACCAATGATGGGACACTATTCCTACCACTGATACCAATGATGGGGCACTATTCCTCCCACTGACACCAATGATGGGGCAGTATTCCTCCCGCTGACACCAATGATGGGACACTATTCCCCCCACTGACACCAATTACGGGGCACTATTCCTCCCACTAACACCAATGATGGGGCACTATTCCTCCCACTGACACCAATGATGGGGCACTATTCCTCCCACTGATACCAATGATGGGGCACTATTCCTCCCACTGACACCAATGATGGGGCACTATTCCTCCCACTGACACCAATGAGGAGGCGCTATTCCTCCCACTGACACCAACGATGGGGCACTATTCCTCCCACTAACACCAATGATGGGGCACTATTCCTCCCACTGACACCAATGATGGGGCACTATTCCTCCCACTGACACCAATGATGGGGCACTATTCCTCCCACTGACACCAATGATGGGGCACTATTCCTCCCACTGACACCAATGAGGGGGCACTATTCCTCCCACTGACACCAATGACGGGGCACTATTCCTCCCACTGACACCAATGATGGGGCACTATTCCCCCCACTGACACCAATGACGGGGCACTATTCCTCCCACTGACACCAATGATGGGGCACTATTCCTCCCACTGACACCAATGATGGGGCACTATTCCTCCCACTGACACCAATGAGGGGGCACTATTCCTCCCAATGACACCAATGACGGGGCACTATTCCTTCCACTGACACCAATGACGGGGCACTATTCCTCCCACTGACACCAATGATGGGGCACTATTCCCCCCACTGACACCAATGACGGGGCACTATTCCTCCCACTGACACCAATGATGGGACACTATTCCTTCCACTGACACCAATGACGGGGCACTATTCCTCCCACTGACACCAATGATGGGGCACTATTCCTCCCACTGACACCAATGATGGGGCACTATTCCTTCCTAGATGAAGTCGAGGCTTGGTACTGCCCCCTCCTCACTATTGGTAGATGAGGTGGCATGTTATTTATTTCATTGTAATGCAGGAGACACATTATATGTTTAAAGTCGACCCATCTCTAACAATACCCCCAGTCTGTATCCCCCTCCCCCCCGGTAAGGGATTCTCCTCCCCCGTTCGCAGTTCTTCGTTCTGCACGGCATGTTCTGTGATTTCATACAAGGATGAAGTAGCAGGCCGGGAGGCGTCCGTGGATCCCTCATATCACGCTCTCTCTAATTCCTGCTTGATGATTAAATGTATAGAAAGACGATGATTGTGCTGCAGCCCCCCTAATCCCCCATACTCCGGGGAGGAATATTTATCCTCGCCCCCCCCCTACGCCATGCCCCCCCTACGCCATGCCTCTAAGAAGCAGCCAACGCATGTCAGCCGGCGAGCTGCGAGTGGAAAGTGCTGCCTAAGGTTCTTGGCACGCCTTCCCAACTGTGAGTGGCAAAAGGAAGCACCTGACAGAGGCGGTGAGAGAAGACTTGGCTGGGGGCCCCTCCGGGCCATGAATCTTACCCCCCCTCCCTGGGCCATGAATCTTACCCCCCCCCCCCCCTCCGGCACGAGGAGCTGGAAGGAAAGCTGAGTCCGCTGGCTGGGTCAGAGGGTGAGAAGAGGACTAAAGAGGACCTGTCTACGAGGCCGAGCCTTTGTACTCCATCACTGGGAGCGAACAACACCAACTCATATACTAGGGGGCCACACCTCATATACTAGGGGGCCATGCCTCATATACTAGGGGGCCACATGTCATATACTAGGGGGCCGCACATCATATACTAGGGGGCCACATGTCATATACTAGGGGGCCGCACATCATATACTAGGGGGCCACATGTCATATACTAGGGGGCCATGCCTCATATACTAGGGGGCCATGCCTCATATACTAGGGGGCCATGCCTCATATACTAGGGGGCCACATGTCATATACTAGGGGGCCGCACATCATATACTAGGGGGCCACACATCTATACTAGGGACCACACGTCATATACTAGGGGGCCACATGTCATATACTAGGGGGCCGCACGTCATATACTAGGGGGCCGCACGTCATATACTAGGGGGCCACACGTCATATACCAGGGGGCCACAAATCATATTCTAGGGGGCCACACGTCATATACTAGGGGGCCACACGTCATATACTAGGGGGCCACACGTCATGTACTAGGGGGCCGCACGTCATATACTAGGGGGCCGCACGTCATATACTAGGGGGCCACACGTCATATACTAGAGGGCCACACGTCATATACTAGAGGGCCACACATCATATACTAGGGGGCCGCACGTCATGTACTAGGGGGCCACACGTCATGTACTAGGGGGCCACACGTCATATACTAGGGGGCCACACGTCATATACTAGAGGGCCACACATCATATACTAGGGGGCCGCATGTCATATACTAGGGGGCCACACGTCATATACTAGGGGGCCACACGTCATATACTAGGGGGCCACACGTCATATACTAGGGGGCCATACGTCATATACTAGGGGGCCACACGTCATATACTAGGGGGCCACACGTCATATACTAGGGGGCCGCCAGTCATATACTATTTTCAACCCCTTGACACAGAGCGGCCACATATTTGTGTACATGTGCTGAGAGCGCACGCCCATCACACATCCAGCACGTATGTTGGTGTCTCACGGAAAGGTCCCGATCTCCCTTTGTGATCGGGACCTTTTCCGATTATGTGACCGCCGTGATGGCGAATCACGGCGGTCACATGACCCTAAAATCCCGCCCCACCTCCCGGCTTCTGAAACCCCTTAAAGGGCCGGGAGGCACCGGCGTGAAGAGGTTAAAAATCCGAAAGCATTCAAAAATATCGATCTTGGTGTAGGGATGGGGAGGGAGGGATTTGGGGTCTTCTAGATCCCTCCATAAAGAGGACCTGTCTACATTCTTTGTGACAGCAATAACAGCGGTTACAAAAAAAAATTAAAGTTCCCCCCTGCACAAAGGCAAACGTACGCGTCGCTCCCGCACGCAAACAGCGATCATCCCACACATGTGAAGGATCGCCGTGATCGTCTGATCACGGGCAGTAATTCCAGCACCAGACCTCCTCTGTGAATCTAAAGGGGTCACCTGTAAAGGATTTTAAAGCATCGCCTATAGATAGTAACATTTACGCCGTTTGTCGCCGTTGCGCGGGCGTGCGCAGCTTTAAGGTGTTCCATGTTTGGTATCTGCTTACTACTTACCAATACCCATGTACACTGCTATATACTATGGGGGGGGGGGGCAGGGAATAGAACAATCCGGATTGTATTCCGGGATCTGCGGGGAGATGGGAGGATAAAGCCGGAGTTCCCTCTGGGATCGCCACACTGTGTGCTGCCATCTTGTGGATGAAGTCATAGCACAGGAGATCCAACGAGTGTTTGTTCTGTGACTTTTTGTTCTCTTGTTAGATTGTATCATGTGGATAGAAAAGAAGGATACAAAAAATCCATAGAACCATAGAAGATTCCATCCACTCCACTCATAGAACATTCCATGCAGTCCACTCATAGAACATTCCATGCAGTCCACTCATAGAACATTCCATCCAGTCCACTCATAGAACATTCCATGCAGTCCACTCATAGAACATTCCATGCAGTCCACTCATAGAACATTCCATGCAGTCCACTCATAGAACATTCCATCCAGTCCACTCATAGAACATTCCATGCAGTCCACTCATAGAACATTCCATGCAGTCCACTCATAGAAGATTCAATGCAGTCCACTCATAGAACATTCCATGCAGTCCACTCATAGAACATTCCATGCAGTCCACTCATAGAAGATTCCATCCAGTCCACTCATAGAACATTCCATGCAGTCCACTCATAGAACATTCCATGCAGTCCACTCATAGAACATTCCATGCAGTCCACTCATAGAACATTCCATGCAGTCCACTCACAGAACATTCCATGCAGTCCACTCATAGAACATTCCATGCAGTCCACTAACGGAACATTCCATGCAGTCCACTCATAGAACATTCCATGCAGTCCACTAACGGAACATTCCATGAGGTCCACTCATAGAACATTCCATGCAGTCCACTAACGGAACATTCCATGCAGTCCACTCATAGAACATTCCATGCAGTCCACTCATAGAACATTCCATGCAGTCCACTCATAGAACATTCCATGCAGTCCACTCACAGAACATCCCATGCAGTCCACTCACAGAACATTCCATGCAGTCCACTCATAGAACATTCCATCCAGTCACTTTAGTGTGGTGAATAGACATGTGCAGAATGAAAACATTTGTTTTCTTTCATTTCGGATCGATGCGTTAAGCTACTCATTTTCGTTGCATTCATAACAAAATTTTTGTAGTTTTGTTTGAATTTCGGAAGACGGCTATATTATCCTTTTCTGTTCTATTCTTTTATGTCTTTATGGACCTTGCTTTGTGCACTGGTGGGCAGTCATGTTGGAACAGGAAGGGGCCATCCTCAAACTCCTCCCACAAAGTTGGGAGCATGAAATTGTCCAAAATGTCGCCTTAAGAGTTCCCTTCACTGGAACTAGGGGGCCAAGCCCAACCCCTGAAAAACACCCCCACACCATAATCCCCCCTCCACCAAACTTTACACTTGGCACAATGCAGTCAGGCAAGTACCGTTCTCCTGGCCATCGCCAAACCCAGACATGTCCATCAGATTGCCAGACAGAGAAGTGTGATTGGTCCCTCCAGAGAACACGCCTCCACTGCTCTAGAGTCCAGTGGCGGCGTGCTTTACACCACGGCATCCGACGCTTTGGTGATGGAAGGCTTGGATGCAGCTGCTCGGCCATGGAAACCCATTCCATGAAGCTCTCTACACACTGTTGTTGGGCTCATCTGAAGGCCACACCAAGTTTGGAGGTCTTTAGCTATTGACTCTGCAGACAGTTGGCGACTTCTGCGCACTGTGCGCTTCAGCATGCGCTGACCCCGCCCTGTCATGTGACGTGGCCTACCACTTGGTGGCTGAGTGGCTGTTGTTCCCAGTTGCTTCCACTTTGTTATAATCCCACTAACAGTTGAGCGTGGAATATTTAGTAGCCAGGAAATGTCACGGATGGACTTATTGCCCAGGTGACCACCTATCACAGGACCACGCTTGGAGTCACTGAGCTCCTGAGAGCGACCCATTCTTTCACCAATGTTTGTAGAAGCAGTCTGCATGCCTAGGGGCTTGAATGTATACACCTGTGTCCATGGAGGGGATTGGAGCACCTGAATCACATGATATGGAGGGGATTGGAACACCTGAATCACATGATATGGACGGGATTGGAACACCAGAATCACATGATATGGAGGGGATTGGAACACCAGAATCACATGATATGGAGGGGATTGGAACACCAGAATCACATGATATGGAGGGGATTGGAACACCAGAATCACATGATATGGAGGGGATTGGAACACCTGAATCACATGATATGGACGGGATTGGAACACCAGAATCACATGATATGGAGGGGATTGGAACACCAGAATCACATGATATGGAGGGGATTGGAACACCTGAATCACAAGATATGGAGGGGATTAGAACACCTGAATCATATGATATGGAGGGGATTGGAACACCTGAATTACAGGATATGGAGGGGATTGGAACACCTGAATCACATGATATGGAGGGAATTGGGACACCTGAATCACATGATATGGAGGGGACTGGAACACCTGATTCACATGATATGGAGGGGATTGGAACACCTGAATCACATAATATGGAGGGGATTGGAACACCTGAATCACATGATTGGGAGGGTGGGGACAATACTTGGGGCAATATAGTGTGTGTGTATATATATAAAGGGTCTTCGTTGGTTGGTGAAGCCAGTTTCCACGGTATGGCCTCTTTCACACCTGTGGCCACAGAGGGGATTAGAACACCTGAATCACATGATTGGGAGGGGATTGGAACACCTGAATCACATGATTGGGAGGGGATTGGAACACCTGAATCACATGATATGGAGGGGATTGGAACACCTGAATCACATGATTGGGAGGGCGAGGACAATATTTTGGGCAATATAGGGTATTTGTCCGGGACACAATGATGGGGTCTCTTGTCTCCATTCTGCCCGTGCTCCCCCGCCCCCCGGCTCCCCTTTAAGGCGCGCTCCTGTGATATCCGCCGCGTCCCCTCCCTCCCCTCCTATGTCAAAGTGACACCTCGGGAGCTGACTGCTTGTAAAATGCCCCCTGGCACTTGCTGACAGTGAGGATATGCACAGCAAGTTAAAATCCTACCTGATCAATAAAGGAGAGGAGGCCGTCCGCCCCAACAGTCGATATTTTTTTATCTGTCTTCAGCCCAGTCCTGCGGATGACATCTCCCCCCCCCCCCCTCCGCCTCCACCGCTCTTCCGCCAGCAATGACACTCAAGGGCGTGAGCCCCCCGGCCACCGGCGATTTCATTTTGTAAAAATTCACATCCTCGGGAGAGAGGGAGAGAAAAAAATAAATAAAGTTGACTGGCTTGGCCTTTCCTTAATAAGATCTTTATGATTTATATCAATTTTTAATTGAAAAAATTTGCGAATTAATTGATTTTTGGGACTTGCCAATTAAAGGCTGTAATTGGGCGCATGATGAATTCAGCCGGATTCCTGCAGGCCGACCCCCTTTTTTTTTCCGCGGCTCCCTCCTCCGTGCGGTGCGGGGATGACGGGTGAATGTCGGGTGATGTGCAGGCGGGGGGGGGGGGGAGGTGGTGGAAAGGCCACCGGTTCTGTCCTCTATAATTTAAGAGGAGAGGACGTGAAAGTTAATAAGGACGGCGGGGAGAAGCGGGGGACGGGGGGGACAGGGGGGGACGGGGGCGCGGCATAAATTAGACGCAAAGTCCAGATCGTTAACTCTTTCCTTGCTGAGGACCCCCGGCGTGTATGCCGTATATGAAAGGCTCCTCTCCTGGACTGGAATGGCTGCCTCTGATTTCACTGCACACTGGGAGCTTCTCACAGTGTGCATTAGAAGCCTGACTGTCCCTGGCTCCGCCCCTTTCATTCATTAGAGCTCCGCCTCCTTTCCTGGCAGGAGGACGTCCAGCACCCTGTAGTTCTTTCCTCCCCAGCCTGACTGTCCCTGGCTCCGCCCCTTTCATTCATTAGAGCTCCACCTCCTTTCCTGGCAGGATAAAGTCCAGCACCCTGCAGTCCTTTCCTCCCCAGTCTGACTGTCCCTGGTTCCGCCCCTTTCATTTATTATAGCTCCGCCTCCTTTCCTGGCAGGAGGACGTCCAGCACACTGTAGTGCTTTCCTCCCCAGCCTGACTGTCCCTGGCTCCGCCCCTTTCATTCATTAGAGCTCTGCCTCCTTTCCTGGCAGGAGGACGTCCAGCACCCTGTAGTGCTTTCCTCCCTAGCCTGACTGTCCCTGGCTCCACCCCTTTCATTCATTAGATCTCCGCCTCCTTTCCTGGCAGGAGGACGTCCAGCACCCTGCAAGGTTTTCCTCCCCAGCCTGACTGTCTCTGGCCCCGCCTCTTTTCATTCATTGGATTTCAGTTCTTTCCACCATGGAGGCTCAGCATCACACGTGGGCGTCACCTGCCTAGGAACGCCCACTACTTCAGACTGACATCCACCTATCAATGCATTTTGATATTTGCATAACTCCTCCCACTGCTTGCATCAGGCTCTTGGGAGGAGTGCTGAGGCAGGGTGCTGTGATGTTTTCAGCCAGCTCCTCCACCCAGCCATGATCTGCCTGCATTGCATAGAGAACCTCAGAGACCCAGCGGTGATGTCACTGGGTCTAAACTAAGATTTTGTCATGAAAACAAAAAGGGTTTTTTTGAGAAATGTCATTTGATTCTCCGACACCGAATTCTGACTATTGGCGGCCCCAAGATATGGTATAAACCAGCGAGTGGCATAACCCATCAGGCTCCGCCCATAGCTGAAAAATCACTTTTATATAGGCCTCTTATAATGTGAATTTTGTAGAATGTAGAAAAAAAGTGGAATTTCGATCTTTATTAACCTATTTATGTCTTAAAGTGTAACTCTGTAGAAGGGGGAGGAGGCATTTCCTCAGTCTCCCCTCCCCCAGAGATCAGGCTGTACATTGTAACTTTGTAGAAGGAGGCATTTCCTCAGTCTTTCCTCCCCCAGTGATCAGACTGTACATTGTAACTTTGTAGAAGGAGGAGGCAGCATTTCCTCAGTCTCCCCTCCCCCAGTGATCAAACCAGGGGCAGACTGACTATTTGGAAACTTGGGCACTGCCCGAGGGCCCGGGATCAGTAGGGGGCCCCATGAGATGCCCCTGTTACCTTTTTCATAGGCTTTTTTGAGTTTGAGCAAGGACACAGGGGCCCCATGATCCCCTATTGCCCGGGGGCCCCATGAGTTGTCAGTCCACCCCTGGATCAGACTGTACATTGTAACCTTGTAGACGAAGAAGGGGGTCATTCCCTCAGTCTCCCCTCCCCCAGTGAGCAGACTGTACAGTGTACCTTTGTAGAAGAAGGAGGCGGCATTTCTTCAGTCTCCCCTCCCCCGGTGATCAGACTGTACATTGTAACTTTGTAGAAGGAGGAGGTGGCATTTGCTCAGTCTCCTCCCCCAGTGATCAGACTGCACATTGTAACCTTGTAGAAGGAGGAGGAGGCATTTCCTAGGTCTCCCCTCCCCCAGAGATCAGACTGTATATTGTAACTTTATAGAAGGAGGAGGAGGCATTTCCTCAGTCTCCCCTCCCCCGGTGATCAGACTGTACATTGTAACCTTGTAGAAGGAGGAGGAGGCATTCCCTCAGTCTCCCCTCCCCCAGTGATCAGACTGTACATTGAAACTTTGTAGCCAGTCACAAAGGGGCAGATCTGTGTCAGACATTTGTGAACACAGCCAAGAACTGCACATGCACCAGGATTTACATTAAAGTGTCATCTCTGAGCCGGCACCTCAGTCCAGGAAGTCGATGTGGAAGATGACGTTGTCCTTCTGGAAAGAAAACCAGACGAGGACATTGTTCGGGGGACACCTGGAAGTGTCACACTTACATATCATGGAGCATGCTCAGTCCACTTCAAAAAGAGACCCCCCCCCCCCCCCCCCCATCTGACTGTATGGGATTTATGGAACAAAATCATTATCAGACATGTCCTAGCAGCAGGTAATTTGGAACGAATTGTCACCACCACCCCGGCCTCTTCCCTCCGGTTCCGGCACCACGAAGCCTACAGACTTATTATCTGATAACAAGGCAGCAGGCGAGAACCTGGGCAGGTGGGGTGACAGATGTCATCTGCTGCAGGCGCATGAAGAGGTGTTTGAAGTTGGAGAGACGAGAGGGAAGGGATCTGCAGCTGCGATTTCCCTGCGAGGAGCGTCATTACACCTCCGGTTTGCAGAGGCTTGGGCAGATTTTCAGTCTGACTTAACCTAATCCCCGTGTAGGCCCTTCGTAAAGCGAGCAGATCAGGGGGGATAACGTTCGAAATCCCGCTGTCTCGTCTGCTAAATCGCTTCCATTCAAGGCCGCCGTCCCAGGAAAAGGAATGAGGACTCGTTTAGAACCTTCTGTTCTATCAACAGACAAACACTTCGCCGTTCCGGGGGAAATAAATTACGCTTCAAATCTTTCCACAAGAATTGTTTGATCAGATCTGATGCTCCAATCAATATCCCCGGCTCTCCGCGATAAGCCCGCTGCTGTTTGCACAAGTCGCTTGTTTTGTCACATAGAAAATACAAAGGGAAATCTTCATAGAAAGTCGCAGAAAAAACGAACGTCGGATAAATGGAAGATATAAAAAAATTAAATCTGCGATGTAATTTGTTGTAGCAGCTAGTTGGAGGACGCACAAATCTCAGATCTGGACATCGAAGGTCAACTTCAAAGACAAACATGGTCGTCCACCAGTGGAATTTTGTCCGGACATTCACACTGAAAACCTCTCGTTTGGCTGGGTGATCTGTGATATAATTTGTTGTAGCAGCTGATTGGAAGATGCACAAATCTCAGATCTGGACATCGAAGGTTAACTTCAAAGACAAACATGGCCGTCCACTGGTGGAATTTTGTCCGGACATTCACACTAAAGAATGTTGACCACCATGGAAAAATCTCATCATTGGATACAAAATCAAAATCTTCAGACTCTCGCTTGGTTCGGTCATCTGCGATATAATTTGTTGTAGCAGCTAGTTGGAGGACACACAAATCTCAGATCTGGACATCGAAGGTCAACTTCAAAGACAAACATGGTTGTCCAGCGGTGGAATTTTGTCTGGACATTCGCACTGAAAACCTCTCATTTGGTTCTGTCATCTGTGATATAATTTGCTGTAGCAGCTAGTAGGAGGACGCACAAATCTCAGATCTGGATATCAAAGGTCAACTTCAAAGACCAACATGGCCTTCCACCGGTAGAATTTTGTCCGAACAGTGGCACTGAAAACCTCTCGTTTCTTTCGGTCATCTGCTATATAATTTGTTGTAGCAGCTGGTTGGAGGACGCACAAATCTCAGATCTGGACATCCAAGGTCAACTTCAAAGACCAACATGGGCGTCCACCGGTGGAATTTTGTCTGGACATTTGCACTGAAAACCTCTTGTTTGGTTCGGTCATCTGCGGTATAATTTGTTGTAGGAGCTGGTTGGAGGACGCACAAATCTCAGATCTGGACATCAAAGGTCAGCTTCAAAAACAAACATGGTCGTCTACCGGTGGAATTTTGTCCGAACATTCGCTCTGAAAACCTCTCGTTTGGTTTTGTCATCCTTGGGTCAACTCACTTCTTGTTCAATATATTTATTGAATAAGATTTCCATCGTTGAGTCAATTAAATTTGTTGGAAAGCCCTTAAAATTTCTCCACACCTTCTACTTGATTGAAATTCCAGATGTATGAAATGAGTTTCCTTACAAAATTTACAATTTTTCCAAACAAAAACCGCATTCACAGTTAGAATTTCATTTGTCCAAGAACATTTTTCCATCATACTTCGAATTTCATCACAACGGTTAAAGATGATCATCAGTTTGACACCACTAACTATTCAAAATCAAGTGAACATCCCCCAAGGCAATCATTTGTTAACATAATTCTACTAGTGTGTGGCCAGATTTAGTTTTGTATGGTCTGAAGATTTTGTATCCATTGATGAGATTTTCCCATGGTGGTCAACATTTCCCCAACCCCCCGCAAAGCTATAACTAAGGTGTCACTAAGCTCCAGCTGGACTCCCCAATTTATTGTGGAGAAGACCTATTGATAGAGTGTGACACCTTTCTGCTTACTAGTGGTTTATACATTTGGACAGCACTGAAGAGGTGCAGGAGATGGAAGAAATTTGTGTGTGATTCAACGCACCAGCAAATTTGCAGAATTCAAAATCGGCTCTTGGTGGAATTGCCTTCGAACAATTGAGAAGCAGAACCATAATTTCAGCAACTTGACTAAAAGTCCTGTGTGTGGGCTGCTAGAAGGAGGTGATGGGAAACCCACCCAACATGAGATTTCAAGTGACCAACTTTGGATTCCACATCAATAGGAACGGATAATTCTCAATATTGGATTCTACATTGATAGGAACTGAGACTCCTCAACATTGTATTCTACATCAATAGAAACTGAGACCCCTCAACACTGGACTCTTCATCAATAGTAACTGAGACTCCTCAACACTGGATTCTACATCAAAATGAACTGAGACCCCTCAACATTGGATTCTGCATTGATAGAAACTGAGACCCCTTAACATTGTAATCTACATTGATAGGAACTGAGACCCCTGGACACTGGACTCTTCATCAATAGTAACTGAGATCCCTTAACATTGTATTCTACATTGATAGGAACTGAGACCCCTCAACACTGGACTCTTCATCAATAGTAACTGAGACTCCTCAACACTGGATTCTACATCAAAATGAACTGAGACCCCTCAACGTTGGATTCTGCACTGATAGAAACTGAGACCCCTTGACACTGGATTCTACATTGATAGAAACTGAGACTCCTCAACATTGGATTCTACATCTATAGGAGCTCTGACTCCTCAACATTGAATTCTCCAACAATAGGAATTGAGACTCCTCAACATTGGATTCTTCATCAATAGAAACTGAGACTCCTCAACACTGGGTTCTTCATCGAAAGGAACTGGCACCCCTCAACATTGGATTCTGCATTGATAGAGACTAAGACCCCTTGACACTGGATTCTACATCTATAGGAGCTCTGACTCCTCAACGCTGGATTCTCCAATAATAGAAACTGAGACTTCTCAACATTGGATTCTTCATCAATAGTAACTGAGACTCCTCAACACTGGATTCTACATCGAAATGAATTGAGACCCCTCAACATTGGATTCTCCATTGATAGTAACTGAGACTCCTCAACATTGGATTCTCCATCGATAGTAACTGAGACCCCTCAACATTGGATTCTCCATCGATAGTAACTGAGACCCTTCAACATTGGATTCTCCATCGCTAATAACTGAGACTCCTCAACATTGGATTTTACATCAGTAGAAACTGAGATTTCTCAACATTGGATTCTCCATCGAAAGGAGCTGAGACCCTTCAACATTGGATTCTCCATTGATAGTAACTGAGACCCCTTGACATTGTATTCTATGCTGATAGGAACTGAGACCCCTCGACACTGGATTCTGCATTGATAGAAACTGAGACCCCTTGACACTGGACTCTACATTGATAGAAACTGAGACTCCTCAACATTGGATTCTACATCTATAGGAGCTCTGACTCCTTAACGTTGAATTCTCCAACAATAGGAATTGAGACTCCTCAACATTGGATTCTTCATCAATAGGAACTGAGACTCCTCAACACTGGGTTCTACATCGAAAGGAACTGGGACCCCTCAACATTGGATTCTGCATTGATAGAGACTGAGACCCCTTGACACTGGATTCTACATCTGTAGGAGCTCTGACTCCTCAAAGCTGGATTCTCCAACAATAGAAACGGAGACTCCTCAACATTGGATTCTCCATCGATAGTAACTGAGACTTCTTAACATTATGTTCTACATAGAAAGGAACTGAAACCCCTCAACATTGGATTCTATATCGAAAGAAACTGAGACCCCTCAACATTAGATTCTCCATCAATAGTAACAGACTCCTCAACATTGTATTCTACATCAGTAGAAACTGAGATTGCTCAACATTGGATTCTCCTTCGATAGGTACTGAAACTCCTCAACATTGGATTCTCCTTCAATAAGTACTGAGACTCCTCAACATTGGATTCTCCATTGATAGTAACTGAGACTCCTCAACATTAGATTCTCCTTCGATAGGTACTGAGACTCCTCAACATTGGATTCTCCATTGATAGTAACTGAGACTCCTCAACATTAGATTCTCCTTCGATAGGTACTGAGACTCCTCAACATTGGATTCTTTATCAAATGAACTGAGACCCCTCAACATTGGATTCTCCTTCGATAGGTACTGAGACTCCTCAACATTAGATTCTCCTTCGATAGGTACTGAGACTCCTCAACAATGGATTCTTCATCAAATGAACTGAGACTCCTCAACAATGGATTCTCCAACGATAGTAACTGAGACTCCTCAACATTGGATTCTCCTTCAATAGGTACTGAGACTCCTCAACATTGGATTCTCCTTCAATAGGTACTGAGACTCCTCAACATTGGATTCTCCTTCAATAGGTACTGAGACTCCTCAACATTGGATTCTCCTTCAATAGGTACTGAGACTCCTCAACATTGGATTCTCCTTCAATAGGTACTGAGACTCCTCAACATTGGATTCTCCTTCAATAGGTACTGAGACTCCTCAACATTGGATTCTCCTTCAATAGGTACTGAGACTCCTCAACATTGGATTCTCCTTCGATAGGTACTGAAACTCCTCAACATTGGATTCTCCTTCGATAGGTACTGAGACTCCTCAACATTGGATTCTCCTTCGATAGGTACAGAGACTCCTCAACATTAGATTCTCCTTCGATGGGTACTGAGACTCCTCAGCATTGGACTCTACAACTGTGCAAGACTGAAGGGAAGATGGGAGTTCTCCATTAAATCCGGATCTATTTTTCTGAAGAACAGACACAGATTTTCCAGCATAGTGAATTGTCTGGCAATGAACACATCACGATTATCTCTGCGAGGGGTCTTCAAAAAGTTTCTACACTTTTATATTTATAATAGAGTTTTAAAAAAATTGTGGAAACTTTTTGAAGAACCCCCGTCTATGTGTTAAGAAAATATCTCCAGAGATGTTCACACTCTTGTCCATAACATAGGAGGTACAGAGGTTCTACTGGCAGATCTGAGGCCCCAATAACGATTGTCCTCCCTCTGTTCCCAGCTGTGTGTTTCTATTATGTTCGGTTCCCATCAATTCACTTTCTTGTAAATCTCTGCCATCCGCCGGTAGAATCTCTTATAAAACAAACCTCCCTTTTTAGTGAATAGCTGAACAAGACCATCCAAGTTCCTTCCCTGAGATGAAAGGTCTGTGTTAGGATTTGACATCACGGCCCAGCGACTTTTTCCTCTAATCGCTCACAGATCAGTCCCGTTGTATTGAAGATTGGATAATATATGGCTTGTTCCGGAACACTGCGGAGGTTGTTCTGCATAATTATGGAGGAGTATGAAGGAGCGAGCGTTTTGTCTTTAAACATGAGCGTCTAATCAGCTGATTTTACAGCGAAGGGGAGGGAAATGGATTAATTTCTAACACTTCCTATTGTCACAATCTGATTATCCGAAAAACGCCCCTGATAGCAGGAAGCAGCTCTTGTGGAAATCAGTTATTCGCCGTTGGAAAAAAAATAAAAAACCGCGGCGTGCTGGTAACGGCGTCTTGATACATTGACATAATAAGGCCCTGTGTGAAACGGATAATCTTATATCCCTTTATTGCCCATTTGTGACTCTTGATAAATAGCCTCATGCAAGCGTAAGTGCCACTTTGCAGCGCGCGGCCCGGGCCTCCCGCTAACAGGGCTCCGGCACATGTGTACCAACAAATTGCTCTAACCGCATTTGTGCCCATTATGGATGGGAACGGCGGTGGCGGTTGACGTTAAGTGGATTCTTCAATTTTGTATGTTTTCTTTATTATTATGTTATAATTGAATTACATGAATTTGTACAGCGCTCACTCAGAGGCAGGGGCGGCCGCGGCTCATCAGTTATCGGCGGATGACATGAATGCCCACAGTTTGGCGCCGGTTAAAGTTGTTATAAGTTTTACACGGAAACGCTGCGCCTCCTCTGTCGTGCCTGGTTGCCGCACAACTGCTGTCTGCATCGGAATTTCTGCATTTCTTTTCCCCTCAGAATTTCAGCATTTCTTTTCCCCTCTTTCCCTCAGAATTTCAGCATTTCTTTTCCCCTCTTTCCCTCAGAATTTCTGCATTTCTTTTCCCCTCTTTCCTTAGAATTTCTGCATTTCTTTTCCCCTCAGAATTTCTGCATTTCTTTTCCCCTCTTTCCTTAAAATTTCTGCATTTCTTTTCCCCTCAGAATTTCTGCATTTCTTTTCCCCTCAGAATTTCTGCATTTCTTTTCCCCTCTTTCCCTCAGAATTTCTGCATTTCTTTTCCCCTCTTTTCCTCAGAATTTCAGCATTTCTTTTCCCCTCAGAATTTCTGCATTTCTTTCCCCTCTTTCCCTCAGAATTTCTGCATTTCTTTTCCCCTCTTTCCCTCAGAATTTCTGCATTTCTTTTCCCCTCTTTCCCTCAGAATTTCAGCATTTCTTTCCCCTCTTTCCCTCAGAATTTCTGCATTTCTTTTCCCCTCTTTTCCTCAGAATTTCTGCATTTCTTTTCAACTCTTTCCCTCAGAATTTCTGCATTTCTTTTCCCCTTTTTCCCTCAGAATTTCAGCATTTCCTTTCCCCTCAGAATTTCTGCATTTCTTTCCCTCAGAATTTCTGCATTTCTTTTCCCCTCTTTCCCTCAGAATGTCAGCATTTCTTTTCCTCTCTTTTCCTCAGAATTTCTGCATTTCTTTTCAACTCTTTCCCTCAGAATTTCTGCATTTCTTTTCCCCTCTTTTCCTCAGAATTTCTGCATTTCTTTTGCTTGAGGTGATTGTAGCCGTATTAGTGCATTTGCGACAGAAACAATTGAGTACTGTCCGTGATACTTTTTTTATTTGCACTAACATACAATTTTGAGGACAAGCTTTCGGGGTATGTCCCCTTCTTCAAGGTCCAAGCAGTACTATACAAATCACAAACATTCTGCTTAAACTTTGTGATTTGTATAGTACTGCTTGGACCTTGAAGAAGGGGACATACCCCGAAAGCTTGTCCTCAAAATTGTATGTTAGTGCAAATAAAAAAAGTATCACGGACAGTACTCAATTGTTTCTGTTGCATTTCTTTTCAACTCTTTCCCTCAGATTTTCAGCATTTCTTTTGCCCTCTTTCCTTATATTTTCTACATTTCTTTTCCCCTCTTTTCCTCAGAATTTCTGCATTTCTTTCCCTCAGAATTTCTGCATTTCTTTTCCCCTCTTTCCTTAGAATTTCAGCATTTCTTTTCCCCTCTTTTCCTCAGAATTTCAGCATTTCTTTTCCCCTCTTTTCCTCAGAATTTCAGCATTTCTTTTCCCCTCTTTCCTTAGAATTTCAGCATTTCTTTTCCCCTCTTTTCCTCAGAATTTCAGCATTTCTTTTCCCCTCTTTCCTTAGATTTTCAGCATTTCTTTTCCCCTCTTTCCTTAGATTTTCAGCATTTCTTTTTCCCTCTTTCCTTAGATTTTCAGCATTTATTTTCCCCTCTTTTCCTCAGAATTTCTGCATTTCTTTTCCCCTCTTTTCCTCAGAATTTCTGCATTTCTTTTCCCCTCTTTCCTTAGATTTTCAGCATTTCTTTTTCCCTCTTTCCTTAGATTTTCAGCATTTCTTTTCCCTTCTTTTCCTCAGAATTTCTGCATTTCTTTTCCTCAGAATTTCTGCATTTCTTTTCCCCTCTTTCCTCCTACATCCCTAACATTTCCCCTTTCCTTTAAGCCGGGGGTAAGGGGGAAAAAAAAAAGAAGGAGTTTCAGTCCTCTTCTTCCAGAACAGGTCCAACTCCCATGTTTCTGTAGTGACTCCGATCCACTATATATGTAGTCATTCTGTGTCTATCAAAAAATACCCAATGCACAATTCACATAGCATTTCAGTAGTATTTATTGCCAAATTTCAATGTGCTCCCTTACATCATGTATCCCCATCAGAGTCCCCCCTTACATCATGTATCCCCATCAGAGTCCCCCCTTACATCAGGTGTCCCCATCAGCGTGCTCTCATACATCAGCAGTCACCATCAGAGTGCCCCCTTATATCAAGCGTCCCCATCAGAGTCCCCCTACATCAGGCATCCCCATCAGAGTCCCCCTTACATCAGATGTCCACATGAGAGTCCCCCATACATCAGGTGTCCCCATCAGAGTGCCCCCTTACATCAGGCATCCCCATCAGAGTCCCCTTTATATCAGATGTCCACATGAGAGTCCCCCCTTACATCAAGTGTCCCATCAGAGATCAGAGTGCCCCCTTATATCAAATGTCCCCTTCAGAGCCCCCTTTACATCAGGTGTCCCAATCAGGGCCCCCCTTATATCAAATTTCCCCAACAGAGTCCCCCTTACATCAGGTGTCCCCGTCAGCATCCCCCTTACATCAGGTGTCCCCATCAGAGTACCCCCTTACATCAGGTGTCCCCATAAGAGTCTCCCCTTATATCGTGTCCCCATCAGAGTCCCCTTGCATCAAGTGTCCCCATAAGAGTGCCCCTTTATATAAGGTGTCCGCATCAGGTTCCCTCTTACATCAAGTGTCTCTATCAGAGTGCCCCCTTACATCAGGTGTCCCCATCAGAGTCTTCCCTCGCATCGAGTGTCCCCATCAGAGTCCCCCTTACATCAGGTGTCCCCATCAGGGTCCCTCTTACATCGGGTGTTCCCATCAGAGTCCCCCTTACATCGGGTGTTCCCATCAGTGTCCCTTTTACATCAGGTGTCCTCATCAGAGTCTTCCCTCGCATCAAGTGTCTCCATCAGAGTCCCTCCTTATATTAGGTGTCCCCATCAGAGTCCCCCATTACATCAAATGTCCCATAAGAATTCCCCCTTATATCAGGTGTCCCCATTAAAGTCCATTGGGTGTGCCCCTCAGAGCGCCTCTTTAATCAGGTGTCCCGACCATAGTCCCGGCTTAGATCAGGTGTCCCCATCAGAGTGTTCTCCTTACATCAGGCGTCCCCATCCAAGTCTTCTCCTTACATCGGGTGTCCCCATCAGAGTCTTCTCCTTACATCGGGTGTCCCCATCAGAGTCTTCTCCTTACATCGGGTGTCCCCATCAGAGTGTTCTCCTTACATCAGGCGTCCCCATCAGAGTGTCCTCCTTACATCGGGTGTCCCCATCAGAGTGTTCTCCTTACATCGGGTGTCCCCATCAGAGTCTTCTCCTTACATCGGGTGTCCCCATCAGAGTGTTCTCCTTACATCAGGCGTCCCCATCAGAGTCTTCTCCTTACATCAGGTGTCCCCATCAGAGTCTTCTCCTTACATCGGGTGTCCCCATCAGAGTGTTCTCCTTACATCAGGCGTCCCCATCCGAGTCTTCTCCTTACATCAGGTGTCCCCATCAGAGTCTTCTCCTTACATCAGGCGTCCCCATCAGTGTGTTCTCCTTACATCAGACGTCCCCATCAGTCTTCTCCTTACATCAGGTGTCCCCATCAGAGTGTTCTCCTTACATCAGGCGTCCCCATCAGAGTGTTCTCCTTACATCAGGCGTCCCCATCAGAGTCTTCTCCTTACATCAGACGTCCCCATCAGAGTCTTCTCCTTACATCAGACGTCCCCATCAGTCTTCTCCTTACATCAGGCGTCCCCATCAGAGTCTTCTCCTTACATCAGGCGTCCCCATCAGAGTCTTCTCCTTACATCGGGTGTCCCCATCAGAGTGTTCTCCTTACATCAGGTGTCCCCATCAGAGTCTTCTCCTTACATCAGGCGTCCCCATTAGAGTCTTCTCCTTACATCGGGTGTCCCCATCAGAGTCTTCTCCTTACATCAGACGTCCCCATCAGTCTTCTCCTTACATCAGGCATCCCCATCAGAGTCTTCTCCTTACATCGGGTGTCCCCATCAGAGTGTTCTCCTTACATCAGGTGTCCCCATCAGAGTGTTCTCCTTACATCAGGCGTCCCCATCAGAGTGTCCTCCTTACATCGGGTGTCCCCATCAGAGTGTTCTCCTTACATCGGGTGTCCCCATCAGAGTCTTCTCCTTACATCGGGTGTCCCCATCAGAGTGTTCTCCTTACATCAGGCGTCCCCATCAGAGTCTTCTCCTTACATCAGGCGTCCCCATCAGAGTCTTCTCCTTACATCGGGTGTCCCCATCAGAGTGTTCTCCTTACATCAGGTGTCCCCATCAGAGTCTTCTCTTTACATCAGGCGTCCCCATTAGAGTCTTCTCCTTACATCGGGTGTCCCCATCAGAGTGTTCTCCTTACATCAGGCGTCCCCATCCGAGTCTTCTCCTTACATCAGGTGTCCCCATCAGAGTCTTCTCCTTACATCAGGTGTTCCCATCAGAGTCTTCTCCTTACATCAGGTGTCCCCATCAGAGTCTTCTCCTTACATCAGGTGTCCCCATCAGAGTCTTCTCCTTACATCAGGCGTCCCCATCAGTGTGTTCTCCTTACATCAGGCGTCCCCATCAGAGTCTTCTCCTTACATCAGGCGTCCCCATCAGTCTTCTCCTTACATCAGACGTCCCCATCAGTCTTCTCCTTACATCAGGTGTCCCCATCAGAGTGTTCTCCTTACATCAGGCGTCCCCATCAGAGTGTTCTCCTTACATCAGGCGTCCCCATCCGAGTCTTCTCCTTACATCAGGTGTCCCCATCAGAGTCTTCTCCTTACATCAGGTGTTCCCATCAGAGTCTTCTCCTTACATCAGGTGTCCCCATCAGAGTCTTCTCCTTACATCAGGTGTCCCCATCAGAGTCTTCTCCTTACATCAGGTGTCCCCATCAGAGTCTTCTCCTTACATCAGGTGTTCCCATTCGATCCCTGCTGAACCTCTACATGTGATCACGCTGAACTTGGTTGATGTAACTCTGGATGACATGTTGTAACTGATAGAATGACTGGCGGTTTTATTGTAGTGATCGATGTTTATCAGAAATAAATCGGTCGTAATCTGCAGTCTTCTTTCATTTTTGTCATAGAACTATTTGCAATGTTATGTAAAAAAATGTATCCAAAAATTGTTACTTTGCTGTTTCTTCAATATAACAGAATTTCCATTTTCAAAAACCGCAATTCAATTCCTCCGAAGCATCGAAATGTAAGCGAACGATCGGTAAGACAAAATGTGAGATCATATAAATAGGAAGGGATTTGTCTTGTGAGTTTGTTTTGAAATCAGGGAAAATGGCCGAAAATGAATTTTTCGCCATCGCGGTCAGATCTGGCGACATTTTCGCTCTGCGTACCACGGATTCTATATCCGTAAACGTTCCTCTATGACGGGTGTGTGTATAAATCTCTTCTCACCCCGAATCCGCCGGATGGCCCAAGGGGCCGCGGTAACGAATGTGTCTGGGCGTCGGCCCGCACATCTATCAGGCGCTAAGGTTGCGTTCCCAGACTGTTCCAGGCCGTGTCGGAGAGGCGGAGGACAGGAGAGGGAATTTATGATGACGGCTGTCTGTTTATTATCTGCCGGCTATTGATGTTGTGAATTTATTCTTCGATGGCCATTATGTGATATCTGTCCGATCCGCGCTCTGCCGCACATTCATCACATGGAGAGGGGAGCGCCTGCTTTCTGTCATCGGGGATGACAAGACTCAAGATGCACAATCCTCCATTCCTCCTCTCTGATACACATCCCAAGCATCTTTGACCATTCCCACCCCGGTGACCATTGTGCCAGACAAAAACTTCTCCAACCACCCCTACCCTGGTGATAATTGTGCCGGGCAAACATCTATAACCATTCCCACCCCAGTGACCATTGTGCCAGACAAACATCTTCTCCCATATCCACCCCGGTGACCATTGTGCCAGAAAAAACACCTCTAACCATCTCCACCTCCATGGCCATAGTGCCAGACAAACATCTCCGACCACCCCTACCCTGGTGATCGTTGTGCCGGGCAAACATCTATAACCATTCCCACCCCAGTGACCATTGTGCCAGACAAACATTTCCTCCCATCTCCACTCCGGTGACCATTGTGCCAAACAAACATCTTTTCCCATCTCCACCCCGGTGACCATTGTGCCAGAAAAAACACCTCTAACCATCTCCACCTCGATGACCATTGTGCCAGACAAACTTCTCCAACCACCCCTACCCTGGTGATCATTGTGCCGGGCAAACATCTATAACCATTCCCACCCCAGTGACCATTGTGTCAGACAAACATCTCCTACCACCTCCACTCCGGTGACCATTGTGCCAAACAAACATCTTTGACCATCCCTACCCTGATGACCATTGTGCCGGACAAACATGTACAACCATTCCCACCCTGGTGGCCATTGAGCCAGAGAAACATCTCCGACAATCCTCACCCACCACGGTGATCATTTTGCCGGACAAACATCTACTACCATTCCCACCTCGCTGACCATTGTGCCAGACAAACATCTCTGGCCATCCCCAACTCAGTGACCATTGTGTCAGACAAACATCTCCTACCATCTCCACCCCGGTGACCACTGTGCCTGACAAATATCTCCGACCATCCTTACCCTGGTGATCATTGTGCTGGACAAACATCTACAACAATTCCCACCCCGGTGACCATTGTACCAGACAGACATCTCCGACCATCCCTAAACTGGTGACTATTGTGCCGGATAAACATCTTTGACCATTCCCACCTCAGTGACCATTGTGCCAGTCTTGCACAGGTGTACCGGCTCCTCCCCTGCAGTCTTGCACAGGTGTACCGGCTCCTCCCCTTCGGTCTTGCACAGTTGTAACGGCTCCTCCCCTTTAGTCTTGTACAGGTGTAGTGGCTCCTCCCCTTCAATCTTGCACAGGTTACCGGCTCCTCCCCTTGGGTCTTGCACAGTTGTACCGGCTCCTCTCCTTCAGTCTTGCACAGGTGTATCGGCTCCTCCCCTTCAATCTTGCACAGGTGTACGGCTCCTCCCCTTCAGTCTTGCACAGGTGTACCGGCTCCTCCCCTTCAGTCTTGCACAGGTGTACCGGCTTCTCCCCTTCAGTCTTGCACAGGTGTACCGGCTCCTCCCCTTCAGTCTTGCACAGGTGTACCGGCTTCTCCCCTTCAGTCTTGCACAGGTGTACCGGCTCCTCCCCTTCAGTCTTGCACAGGTGTACCGACTCCTCCCCTTCAGTCTTGCACAGGTGTACAGGCTCCTCCCCTTCAGTCTTGCACAGGTGTACCAGCTCCTCCCCTTCAGTCTTGCACAGGTGTACCGTCTCCTCCCCTTCAGTCTTGCACAGGTGTACCATCTCCTCCCCTTCAGTCTTGCACAGGTGTACCGGCTCCTCCCCTTCAGTCTTGCACATGTGTACCGGCCCCTCCCCTCCAGTCTTGCACAGGTGTACCGACCCCTCCCCTTCAGTCTTGCACAGGTGTACTGGCCCCTCCCCTTCAGTCTTGCACAGGTGTACTGGCTCCTCCAAAACGCTGCATGAGCTATATTGCTGCATTTGTTGCCTGTAGGCCGGTCCATTGAAATGAATGGGCTGCCTTATGTGCAGTAAAGTATCGGTCGGATGCGGGCGACTCTTCCGCGTCCGCCGGGGCTCGCCTGTCTGCGGTGAATCTTTTTAATGCCAATTATCAGGTTAATCTGGCCGGGCCCCTTTATTACACGGTGTCACTGGGTGATTCTGCGGGCAGCTGTTAATTACAGGTGAGGAGGAGAGATTAGCGAAGAGGAAGGGGAAGTTGTCTTTTGTAATAAAGTCTTTTCCGATTCCCCCAACAGAGTAAAACAAACGCTAAGTTATGGAAAAAAAAAAAAAAAAGCCGCGAATACATATTTTATAAGGACGCAGGGCGGCGTTTTTTATTTTCAAGGGATAATTCGGTGTAAATCACCTTAATTAAAAGTGTCACCCGTGTGATAGTTGGTAACTCATTTCCTGTGTACATGGTGTAATTTAAAACGCATGTATCACTGGGGTGTGGAGGAGGAGGCCGAGAGAGCGGGACGGGCAATTACTATGGAGATGGGTCATTATCCAGTGCCCTGGCTGGGTGAGTGATTAACGGGGGACCGCGCACGCACTCGCTTTCCGTCCTGGCAGCGTTTAGGGCCGCTGAGAGATTTATTAGTGTTTTGAATAAAAAAGATATTCGAGGTAATTTAATAAGGCCGAGCACATGGTGCTGATGGTGTGCAAAGGGCCCAACTCAGAGCGACCAATCACAGCAAACCCACCTAATGATGTCTTCTCGCAGGGATGGCGGTCTCTGAACTTCTCGAACCTGCACACCCACCACGGTCATTATCAGGGCTCAGTGCCAGAGGCTGTTACATATGCAGCCGATCGACCTCCACTGTAAAGTGAAACACAAAGAAAGCGCACCAACCTTGCGCATTACCTCAGTAAAATGTGATTTTATTAAATAGAGAGTAATACTCAGAAAAAAAGAAGTATAACAAGCGTATACGGTCCTAAACGGAACTTAGGGGTGTAGAAGCGGTGCGAGTCACATCACGAGGGTAGACTCTCAAAGTAAGGCTGACGCATTTCGAAGGGGGTCCCTTCTTCATCAGAGCTAACTATACAATGAGTACCCTCTACCATATGTACCATGGGACTGAAACTGGACCCTCCTATCTGAGCTGGAGCGCAGGAGATGTTGTTTCTGTTTCCACTGGTCTTTTTTTAGCTTTCTGTAAAGGTGGCATTCTCATCATCAATGTAAGAAGCATTCTTCCCACTGACCCCCAATGTAAGAAGCATTCTTCCCACTGACCCCCAATGTAAGGGACATTCTTCCCACTGACCCCCAATGTAAGGGACATTCTTCCCACTGACCCCCAATGTAAGAGACATTCTTCCCACTGACCCCCAATGTAAGGGACATTCTTCCCACTGATCACCAATGTAAGGGACATTCTTCCCACTGACCCCCAATGTAAGGGACATTCTTCCCACTGATCACCAATGTAAGGGACATTCTTCCCACTGACCCCCAATGTAAGGGACATTCTTCCCACTGACCCCCAATGTAAGGGACATTCTTCCCACTGACCCCCAATATAAGGGACATTCTTCCCACTGACCCCCAATGTAAGGGACATTCTTCCCACTGACCCCCCAATGTAAGGGACATTCTTCCCACTGACCCCCAATGTAAGGGACATTCTTCCCACTGACCCCCAATGTAAGGGACATTCTTCCCACTGACCCCCAATGTAAGGGACATTCTTCCCACTGACCCCCAATCTAAGGGACATTCTTCCCACTGACCCCCAATGTAAGGGACATTCTTCCCACTGACCACCAATGTAAGGGACATTCTTCCCACTGATCACCAATGTAAGGGACATTCTTCCCACTGACCACCAATGTAAGGGACATTCTTCCCACTGACCCCCAATGTAAGGGACATTCTTCCCACTGACCACCAATGTAAGGAGCATTCTTCCCACTGACCCCCAATGTAAGGGACATTCTTCCCACTGACCCCCAATGTAAGGGACATTCTTCCCACTGACCCCCAATGTAAGGGACATTCTTCCCAGTGATCACCAATGTAAGGGACATTCGTCCCACTGATCCCCAATGTAAGGGACATTCTTCCCACTGACCACCAATGTAAGGGACGTTCTTCCCACTGACCACCAATGTAAGAGACATTCTTCCCACTGACCCCCAATGTAAGGGACATTCTTCCCACTGATCACCAATGTAAGGGACATTTTTCCCACTGACCACCAATGTAAGGGACATTCTTCCCACTGACCCCCAATGTAAGGGACATTCTTCCCACTGACCACCAATGTAAGGGACATTCTTCCCACTGACCACCAATGTAAGGGACATTCTTCCCACTGACCCCCAATGTAAGGAGCATTCTTCCCACTGACCACCAATGTAAGGGACATTCTTCCCACTGACCACCAATGTAAGGGACATTCTTCCTACTGACCCCCAATGTAAGGGACATTCTTCCCACTGACCCCCCAATGTAAGGGACATTCTTCTCACTAATCACCAATGTAAGGGACATTCTTCTCACTGATCACCAATGAATTCATTTTTTGTAAGTGTTCCTTGAGACCTGAATAATATTTTTATGGTTTCTATGGGGTAGAAATGTTGGGATCATTCTGTAATATAGAGCAGTGGTCTACAAACTGCGGCCCTTTGCTTGCCTATATCCAGCCCTTAAGGCACTATTCCTCCCACTGACACCAATGATGGGGCACTATTCCTCCCACTGACACCAATGATGGGGCACTATTCCTCCCACTGACACCAATGATGAGGCACTATTCCTCCCACTGACACCAATGATGGGGCACTATTCCTCCCACTGACACCAATAATTGGGCACTATTCCTCCCACTGACACCAATAATTGGGCACTCTTCCTACTACTGACACCAATGATGGGGCACTATTCCTCCCACTGACAAAAAAAAATAGGGTACCATTCTCCCACTGACACCAACTATTTCTGCCCCTAATAGCAAAGATTGGGCATTGTTTACTCCCACTAGGTACAGTCCCCCCCCCCCCCCCCAATGTCTGAAGGAAACCAAACTGGCCCTTTTTTTTAGGATGACTGGAGACCCCTGATATAGAGGATGCATTAGGAGGCTCCATGGTGGGCAGGAATATCCAAACGCCAAAGCAGGATCAGGTCCAGGAAGATTGGTGATGAGACCCATCAAGCTGGGTGGGGGGGGGGGGGGGAGTGACTCCAGCCAACACATATGAATGGCAACTCTGATTGCTTCTTTATTTTTTTTCTTTTCACTATTATACTTTTCCTGGGTGGGGAAGTATTTTTATCAGCATTTGTTTTTCCTAACTTGAAATACAATCATTGTCGAGAGACATAGGAGCTGGGCCAGCACAGACCATAACTGTACACTCCCGGAGGAGATGAGGGCTATGACGTGCAAGGATGGGCCGTGCTAGGGAATAGACTGGCCCAGGCATTAAGATGCAGTTGATAAGGTTGGTGACAGGGTCTCTTTATTGATCTGATATCAGACAATGTTATTGATCAGAATCCTATTGATCAGGAAGCCGGGGGCACTCCGGGCTTTTCCACAGACGGGGGTCCATGTTCCACATTCACGGTATCAGTTGTTCATCATTATGTAAAAAAAAATCGTCACAACTTTCTAATCCCAGAAAAAGCCACTAGTTATCTGGGGCAGCCGAATAGAGCGCTAGCTCCTGGGCTCAGGCGTCTGATTGTTTCGCCTGATCGATCCCCCTGATGAAGATGGATGAGGGACGTGTCATACTTCGGAAGGCCGCGCCGCCGATCCCGGACGGGTGTAAATGATGACATTGATGTAGCGGTGTTCATGAACGTGTCAAGTCATATGCAAATCTCTGTCATTTATTAGCGGCGGCGGCGCAGAGGATGCGATGCGCTGATTATGGTCGGCTTACATTGCGATCCGTCTTCATAAACGTTCCGGGCGTCTGTCTGTAAATAAACGTTCGGTAATAGGACGCGGAGCCATCCATGCAGCACCCTAGACAGCGGCGCTGTCTGCCGACTGTCCATCTCTTTATATGCTCTGATCTCCCTGGCTGGTGTGCGGAGAAAAGACAAATATTTATTCGATTTGCGATCGTCCTGCCTGTGAACAGAAAGAGACGTCAGACTTCTTCAGGGGCGGCGGGATTCCTCGTGTCGGGTTTTTGGGGGTATATGGAAATCAAACACTTGATTTTGCTAGTTTTTCTTTTAAAACATCTTTTATTGGTGAATATTGATACTTTGTAACAGATTCCTTCTCCCAGAATACAAATCGCTATGGAAACATCTGGTACAAAGAAACGTACGTCCCTGCAATCGACTTCTATGATTGGCCCCTTTTTTGGCCCCATTGAAAATATTGTCTTATATCAGTTGAATAATATGACGTGCTGATCCTGCCAGAAATTTAATGTGCTCATAACTTCCTGTGCTCTCTGCCTGGGCGGCACTCTTTTCTTTTACATTGCTTCCAGTGAGGACTACAGAACACCTCCCTCCAGGGCCGGACTGACCATTTGGAAACTCGGGCACTGCCCGAGGGCCCAGGGTCAGTAGGGGGCCCCATGAGATGCCCCTGGTACCTTTTTCATAGGCTTTTTTGAGTTTGGGCAAGGACACAGGGGCCCCATGATCCCCTATTGCCCAGGGGCCCCATGAGTTGTCAGTCCGCCCCTGCCTCCCTCTATACTATGGCAATGAGACAGGAGGTTTCTATCGTCCTATGTTCATTCCCTACACTGAGTGAGCGTTGTCACCTCAGGACAGGAAGGCAGACCGCTCACTGCTGCTCTCTCTCCTTGTGCAGGGAGACTGGTCTTGCATCGCCCCCTCCTGTAGTTTTTTGTAGTGGGTGGAGCCTGCTAGACCCCTCCCACAGCTCTGCTCTCTCTCCTTGTGCAGGATGAATGGTCTTGCACCGCCCCCTCGTGTAGTTTTCTGCAGTGGGTGGAGCCTGCTAGACCCCTCCCACAGCTCTGCTCTCTCTCCTTGTGCAGGATGATTGGTCTTGCACCGCCCCCTCGTGTAGTTTTCTGCAGTGGGTGGAGCCTGCTAGACCCCTCCCACAGCTCTGCTCTCTCTCCTTGTGCAGGATGATTGGTCTTGCACCGCCCCCTCGTGTAGTTTTCTGCAGTGGGTGGAGCCTGCTAGACCCCTCCCACAGCTCTGCTCTCTCTCTCTCCTTGTGCAGGATGATTGGTCTTGCACCGCCCCCTCGTGTAGTTTTCTGCAGTGGGTGGAGCCTGCTAGACCCCTCCCACAGCTCTGCTCTCTCTCCTTGTGCAGGATGATTGGTCTTGCACCGCCCCCTCGTGTAGTTTTCTGCAGTGGGTGGAGCTCGGAACACAAACGTCTCTATTTAAATTGAAGAAAAAGAGAGGGGGGGGAAAATTCAGTGGAATGCTTAAAAAAACGCACCAGACCGCGTCAATAACGCGCATGCGGAAACACATCCGGACTGCATTTCTATAGTGTGAACCGGCCCTAAAACTTTTTTCTTTTTTTCTGAAAATGGAACAGTATAATGCAGTCCATTGTGGTTTCGTGTACGGCCTGTATTATTATTAATTATTTCAGGTACTTATATAGCGTCGTCAATTTACGCAGCACTTCACATATATATTGTACATTCACATCAGTCCCCGCCCATGAGGAGCATACAATTTAAGACCCCTAACTCACATTCATACATACGCATACTATGACCAATTTAGACAGGATTAAATTCATCTCCCAGCATGTCTTTGGAGTGTGGGAGGAAACCGGAGTATCCGGAGGAAACCCACGCAGGCACAGGGAGAACATGAAAACTCCAGACAGGTGGTGCCGTGGTTGGGATTCGAACCAACGACCCGAGTACTGCCAGGGAGAAGTGCTGACCATTTAGCCACTGTGCTGCCCACTTCACCAGACAGGCGGTGCCATTGTTGGGATTCAAACCAACGACCCGAGTACTGCCAGGGAGAAGTGCGACCATTTAGCTGCTGTGCTCCCCATTTCACCAGGCAGGTGGTGCTGTGGTTGGGATTCGAACTGATGACCTGAGTACTGCCAGGTGGAAGTGCGACCATTTAGCTGCTGTGCTCCCCATTTCACCAGGCAGGCGGTACCATGGTTGGGATTCGAACCAACGACCCGAGTACTGCCAGGTGGAAGTGCGACCATTTAGCTGCTGTGCTGCCCATTTCACCAGGCAGGCGGTGCCGTGGTTGGGATTCGAACCAGCGACCAGAGTACTGCCAGGTGGAAGTGCAACCATTTAGCTGCTGTGCTGCCCATTTCACCAGGCAGGCAGTGCCGTGGTTGGGATTCGAACCAACGACCAGAGTACTGCCAGGTGGAAGTGCGACCATTTAGCTGCTGCACTGCCCATTTCACCAAGCAGGCAGTGCCATGGTTGGGATTCGAACCAACGACTCGAGTACTGCCAGGTGGAAGTGCGACCATTTAGCTGCTGTGCTGCCCCTTTCACCAAGCAGGTGGTGCCATGGTTGGGATTCGAACCAATGACCCGAGTACTGCCAGGTGGAAGTGCTAACCATGTAGCCACTGTGCTGCCCATACCTGGAGACCACAGAGTGTCATTATAGGATCTAGGCAAACTATTACCATACAGATAACATTTCTATATTGGAAGTCAGTCCAAATCCCAGCCTGAGCCGCCACGTCACGCCGCGACGCATTGCCGCGGATCATCTTTAGGCCTCCAGCGTCTGCCGCAGACTTTTGGTGCCGTGTGACTCCTCATAGGTCAGACAAGGAGGATTCTATATCCCCCTCATCCATTCTTCCTTCAACATGCCAAATCAAGGAGCATTAAAGAGCCAAAATTCAATTTCTCCACCGCGCGGCGCGGCTGCTCGGCATGTGGGACTGAAAAACGCTTTGCGCAAAGTGAACATGACAGCGACATTGCTTTTTCTGTCACATCTCATGTACCGATCTGCGAAAAAAAAAAAAAAAATTCTCATAAAAAATGTATTGTCGTCCCCAGTGCTGATTTTCAGGGGGGCGGAGGGGGGAGGGGAACGGTGCGCGGCGGGGTGTGCGTTTCGCGTTGTGTATGCGCGGGCGCCCCTGGATATTAATACTGACTACATCTGATTTCATATGTCTTCTTCTGTTATAAGCATCTGTTTAGCGAGAGCGCCTTCCAACACCCGCCGCCTCTTGGTCGCCTCTTGGTCGCTCATCCTTGGCTCCTGACTGCAGGCGTGCATACAAATTCCGTTATTAAATACACAACCTCCCCCCCCCCCCATCCATCGGAGCCGGGGGGCTACAAGTAGCGTGCCTGGTGTGCGCCCTCGTTAGGGGGGGGGTCTGAACATATTTCACCCTTCTTTAGTGCTGCAGGTGCCGGCTGACCTGACAAATCCAATCAGGGAGACGTCGTTTATTTCCCGAGAATTTACATCGGGAAGACGACTCTAATACCCCCAAATTACCGCTCGGCCCCCGCTCAGATTTAATGCGGGATTGTTCCTAATGTAACCTGTCTTAAGGGGGAATGGCGTTATTAGATTTCGGGCCGGTTCGCGGCGGGTGGGGAGGGAAGGCCGGCGTTCATTGTCAGAAGAGATCCTCGGCACAGAGCTGACAATCCGTTATGTGTTTTCCTCCAAAATGTCACCAATTCCGTTTTATCTCGTTATCCAATTTGTTTTAATGGTCGGGGACCTGCATGTGATTTGCGGCGCGGATGCTTCCAGGCGATCCGACGCCAAAGAACATGATGGGGCTTTTTAATTACATAAAGCGAAATGTTTCCACTCTACAGATAAATGATACAATGGAACAAATCCGCTCCGGGGCGGCCATATTGAATTATGATCCGCGGGGGTCTCTGCATGCCGTACGGGAAACCAATCACGGCGCCGAGCGTGCGTCCGAAATCTTTTAATGAAACAATTTGCTTTACGTTCGGAACACACTAAACCTCCGACGCGTTTTGGGGGGTCAGGCATGCTCCCCATCTTCAGGGCTAATATATACAGGATGGGTGGAGGAGTACAATGGGACACTCAATTCTATGCTGGTCATATTCACAGCAAACGGTAGAAGTATCTATTTTATACTCTCTTAGATTGTAAGCTCCAAGGATCAGGACCCTCCTAACCCTCTTGTATCATCTCCCTTTATATTGTAAAGCGCTGAGCAAACTGTTGGCGCCATAAATCCTGTATAATAATAATAATAAACTGATCAAAACTGATCCTAAACATTAGGAAAATCGCAAAAAAAACCCCAAAACTATAACCTACAATATCCTATAAAAGATCGATGATCAGCCAAACATAAACGTCAAAGTGTGAGGATGAACCAATGAAACAAATTACAGCCATGCATAGGAAAAATACATCGACCATCAAAACATCGACCGCAACAGTCACATCAAAATACCTAACGCTGAGGAAGAAAAATATTATAGTCACTATACCTATAGAAGAAATCTGTGATATTACAATGGCGATACCTATAGGATACATCGATGATATTATAGTAACTATTCCCATAGAATAAAATTATATTACCTATATAATATAATATGATAACTGATTATATAATAATGATACCTATAGAATACATCTGTGATACAATAATAATGATTCCTATAGAATACATCTATGAAACCGTAATAATGTCACCTATAGAATACATCTATGATACAATAATAATGATACCTATAGAATACATCTATGAAACCGTAATAATGATTCCTATAGAATACATCTATGATACAATAATAATGATTCCTATAGAATACATCTATGATACAATAATAATGATACCTATAGAATACATCTATGATACAATAATAATGATACCTATAGAATACATCTATGATACAATAATAATGATTCCTATAGAATACATCTATGATACAATAATAATGATTCCTATAGAATACATCTATGAAACCGTAATAATGATTCCTATAGAATACATCTATGATACAATAATAATGTCACCTATAGAATACATCTATGATACAATAATAATGATTCCTATAGAATACATCTGTGATACAATAATAATGATTCCTATAGAATACATCTATGATATAATAATAATGATACCTATAGAATACATCTATGATACAGTAATAATGTCACCTATAGAATACATCTATGATACAGTAATAATGATTCCTATAGAATACATCTATGATACAGTAATAATGTCACCTATAGAATACATCTATGATACAATAATAATGATTCCTATAGAATACATCTATGATACAGTAATAATGTCACCTATAGAATACATCTATGATACAGTAATAATGATACCTATAGAATACATCTATGATACAATAATAATGATACCTATAGAATACATCTATGATACAATAATAATGATTCCTATAGAATACATCTATGAAACCGTAATAATGATTCCTATAGAATACATCTATGATACAATAATAATGTCACCTATAGAATACATCTGTGATACAATAATAATGATTCCTATAGAATACATCTATGATACAATAATAATGTCCCCTATAGAATACATCTATGATACAATAATAATGATTCCTATAGAATACATCTATGATACAATAATAATGATTCCTATAGAATACATCTATGATACAGTAATAATGTCACCTATAGAATACATCTATGATACCATAATAATGATTCCTATAGAATACATCTATGATACAATAATAATGTCCCCTATAGAATACATCTATGATACAATAATAATGATTCCTATAGAATACATCTATGATACAATAATAATGTCACCTATAGAATACATCTTTGATACAATAATAATGTCACCTATAGAATACATCTATGATACCATAATAATGATACCTATAGAATACATCTATGATACAATGATAATGTCACCTATAGAATACATCTTTGATACAATAATAATGTCACCTATAGAATACATCTATGATACAATGATAATGATACCTATAGAATACATCTATGATACAATAATAATGTCACCTATAGAATACATCTATGATACAATAATAATGATACCTATAGAATACATCTATGATACAATAATAATGTCACCTATAGAATACATCTATGATACAATAATAATGTCACCTATAGAATACATCTATGATACAATAATAATGATACCTATAGAATACATCTATGATACAATAATAATGTCACCTATAGAATACATCTATGACACAGTAATAATGTCACCTATAGAATACATCTATGATACAAGAAAAAATGTTACCTAAAGAATACATCTATGATACAATAATAATGTCCCCTATAGAATACATCTATGATATTATAATAATGTCCCCTATAGAATACATCTATGATACAATAATAATGTCACCTATAGAATACATCTATGATACAGTAATAATGTCCCCTATAGATTACATCTATGATACAATAATAATGTCCCCTATAGAATACATCTATGACACAATAATAATGATTCCTATAGAATACATCTATGATACAGTAATAATGTCCCCTATAGAATACATCTATGACACAATAATAATGATTCCTATAGAATACATATATGATACAATAATAATGTCACCTATAGAATACATCTATGATACAATAATAATGATACCTATAGAATACATCTATGATACAATAATAATGATACCTATAGAATACATCTATGATACAATAATAATGTCACCTATAGATTACATCTATGATACAATAATAATGTCCCCTATAGAATACATCTATGACACAATAATAATGATTCCTATAGAATACATCTATGATACAATAATAATGATACCTATAGAATACATCTATGATACAATAATAATGTCACCTATAGATTACATCTATAATACAATAATAATGTCACCTATAGATTACATCTATGATACAATAATAATGTCACCTATAGAATACATCTATAATACAATAATAATGTCACCTATAGAATACATCTATGATACAGTAATAATGATACCTATAGAATACATCTATGATATAATAATAATGATACCTATAGAATACATCTATGATACAGTAATAATGTCCCCTATAGAATACATCTATGATACAATAATAATGTCACCTATAGAATACATCTATGATACAATAATAATGATACCTATAGAATACATCTATGATACAATAATAATGATACCTATAGAATACATCTATGATACAATAATAATGTCACCTATAGATTACATCTATAATACAATAATAATGTCACCTATAGATTACATCTATGATACAGTAATAATGTCCCCTATAGATTACATCTATGATACAATAATAATGTCACCTATAGAATACATCTATAATACAATAATAATGTCACCTATAGAATACATCTATGACACAGTAATAATGTCACCTATAGAATACATCTATGATACAAGAAAAAATGTTACCTAAAGAATACATCTATGATACAATAATAATGTCCCCTATAGAATACATCTATGATATTATAATAATGTCCCCTATAGAATACATCTATGATACAATAATAATGTCACCTATAGAATACATCTATGATACAGTAATAATGTCCCCTATAGATTACATCTATGATACAATAATAATGTCCCCTATAGAATACATCTATGACACAATAATAATGATTCCTATAGAATACATCTATGATACAGTAATAATGTCCCCTATAGAATACATCTATGACACAATAATAATGATTCCTATAGAATACATATATGATACAATAATAATGTCACCTATAGAATACATCTATGATACAATAATAATGATACCTATAGAATACATCTATGATACAATAATAATGATACCTATAGAATACATCTATGATACAATAATAATGTCACCTATAGATTACATCTATGATACAATAATAATGTCCCCTATAGAATACATCTATGATACAATAATAATGATACCTATAGAATACATCTATGATACAATAATAATGTCACCTATAGATTACATCTATAATACAATAATAATGTCACCTATAGATTACATCTATGATACAATAATAATGTCACCTATAGAATACATCTATAATACAATAATAATGTCACCTATAGAATACATCTATGATACAGTAATAATGATACCTATAGAATACATCTATGATATAATAATAATGATACCTATAGAATACATCTATGATACAGTAATAATGTCCCCTATAGAATACATCTATGATACAATAATAATGTCACCTATAGAATACATCTATGATACAATAATAATGATACCTATAGAATACATCTATGATACAATAATAATGATACCTATAGAATACATCTATGATACAATAATAATGTCACCTATAGATTACATCTATAATACAATAATAATGTCACCTATAGATTACATCTATGATACAGTAATAATGTCCCCTATAGATTACATCTATGATACAATAATAATGTCACCTATAGAATACATCTATAATACAATAATAATGTCACCTATAGAATACATCTATGATACAGTAATAATGATACCTATAGAATACATCTATGATACAGTAATAATGTCCCCTATAGAATACATCTATGATACAATAATAATGTCCCCTATAGAATACATCTATGACACAATAATAATGTCACCTATAGAATACATCTATGACACAGTAATAATGTCACCTATAGAATACATCTGTGATACAATAATAATGATAGCTATAGATTACATCTATGATACCGTAAGAATGTCCCCTATAGATTACATCTATGATACAATAATAATGTCCCCTATAGATTACATCTATGATACAATAATAATGTCACCTATAGAATACATCTATAATACAATAATAATGTCACCTATAGAATACATCTATGATACAGTAATAATGATACCTATAGAATACATCTATGATACAGTAATAATGTCCCCTATAGAATACATCTATGATACAATAATAATGTCCCCTATAGAATACATCTATGACACAATAATAATGTCACCTATAGAATACATCTATGACACAGTAATAATGTCACCTATAGAATACATCTGTGATACAATAATAATGATAGCTATAGATTACATCTATGATACAATAATAATGTCCCCTATAGATTACATCTATGATACAATAATAATGTCACCTATAGAATACATCTATGACACAGTAATAATGTCCCCTATAGAATACATCTATGATACAGTAATAATGTCACCTATAGAATAAGACTCGGCTATTATGGCGATTACACACGGGTGGTTTGAATACATAAAAGTTGACGTTGCCACTAAAATAATAATATCAGCAATGTCATCACACTGCAGCCATGTATGTTATATAAAAGAATAAAGCTCCATCCCACATGCAGAGTTTCAGAATTTTGGGAAAACTGAACCTCTGACATCATCATCAGGGATAATCTATAGGTGGGGAAGACTGATCTCCATGTGGCCAGCCGCTGTAGAGTCACAGTTACATAAAAGGTGCAAAATTGCTGATTTTCCACTGCTTAGTACTCGGCAATGACAGTGGGAACATACAAACCTACAGACATTTCTTAAAGATTGTGATTTAGCTGACATTGTAGCGGTTTAAGTATTTTATTGATTTATTTGCGCCCAATCTTGTTCTTACCCTCCTCTCTGTGTTTTCTCCCCTGACAGTAAGAATGCCATACAGAAGGACGGCATGGCTCCAGGCACACCAAAGGTTAGTGAGACTTATCGGTCCATATCTGTATATATATATTTTTATCCCAACCATTTGGTCGCTGCTGGAGGAAAAGTCATGTGATGCACTTGGCGCTTCTCATTTACCGTCTCCTGTAGAGGGCGCTCTGCTGTGGGTACAAATTGTATGGGTAACACTGGGCAAAATCCAAAATGGCATATTTCATGCAGTGTGCCGCTAACATTGACAGTTTTTGTTTTTTCTTACCTGTTGTTTTTTCTGCTTCCTGTAACGGTGACAACGCTGTTTGTTCTGTTGTGAAGTTACACAGCAGTGTTGTCACCCTGTGGACTGGGCAGTCCTAGATGGACATGTGCTTATAGATGGACTGAAAAACTGAACTGTGTCTGAGCACCACAAACTGGAAACACTGTTTCATTTATTTTTATTATTCAACGCAAACTCCCCCATCCCTCCATCCATCCACACCCTCATCCCTCCATGTCTCCATCCATCCATCCACACCCTCATCCATCCTTCCACGCCCCCATCCATCCATGTCTCCATCCATCCACGCCCCTATCTATCCATGTCTCCATCCATCCATCCACACCCCCATCTATCCTTGTCTCCATTCATCCTTCTTTTCACACCCCCATCCATCCTTCCACGCCCCAATCCATCCATGTCTCCGTCCATCCATCAATCCTTCCATGCCCCCATCCATCCATGTCTCCATCCATCCTTCCACGCCCCCATCCATCCATGTCTCCATCCATTCATCCTTCCACGCCCCCATCCATCCATGTCTGCATCCATTCATCCGTCCTTCCACGCCCCCATCCATTCATGTCTCTATTCATCCACCCTTCCACGCCCCCATCCATCCATCCATCCTTCCACGCCCCCATCCATCCATGTCTCCGTCCATCCACCTATCCATGTCTCCATCCATTCATGTCTCCATCCATCCATTCTTCCACACCCCAATCCATCCTTGTCTCCATCCAACCTTGTCTCCATTCATCCATATTTCCACGCCCCCATCCATCTGTCCACGCCCCCATCCATCCGTCTACGCCCCCATCCATCCATCTGTCCACGCCCCCATCCATCCATGTCTCCATCCATCCATCCTTCCATGCCCCCATCCATCCATCCGTCCACGCCCCCATCCATCCATGTCTCCATCCGTCCACGCCCCCATCCATCCATGTCTCCATCCATCCATCCTTCCATGCCCCCATCCATCCATGTCTTCGTCCATCCATCTATCCATCTCTCCATCCATCCTTGTCTCCATCCATCCACCTTTCCACGCCCCCGTCCATCCTTCCACGCTGCAGCAAATCGCGTATGTTAAGACACTGACATTCACATTCATTAGATCCGATTTCAGGTACGATTTAAATTCCCAAATCGCACCTGAAATCGCGGCGGTGTGACCGGGGCCTCAGGCAAGTAAAATTGTTTTTGTGGAGGTTTGTTCCAGCAGAAAAAAAATGCTAAACGCTCCTAAATGCTCCCAAATGCTACTAACAGCTTTTTCTTTTCTACGCTGATGAAACGGTAATGTTCCTAAACACGTCTAAGCCCGGGTTCACACATGTGCGGTGCGGTATATCGCATGTGAACCGCATCTCATTCCTGTGCCAATCCCATGCGATTTGTGTGCGGTGCGATCGGAGTCGTACATTCTGTATGGCTCTATTCGCACCGCACCAAAAAACATTCAGGACCCTTTTCTTGTTCCGCATTAGAATCGCACGGGTATTCACACCTATGAGATCCGATTCTGCACATCGCACCACGTTTTGCAGACCGCTTTCGGGGTGCCGTTAACTTAACATACACACCCGCAGCGGTTCGCATGAATGGGGTGCGATTCTGATGCGGTGCGGAATTCGCTGCAAATTCTGATAAAATAGGATCCTTAGCAATGTCAGCAAACATTCCCGTACTCTGAAAGATTTATTTTTTCATTCCATTATTTATCATTTTATTGGAGGAAAGAGGCGGATGAAAAGATGACAAAATCCTGAAGAATCATCTATTTCTGCAGATCTTATCACCCGACGGAGGGAAAGAAATAAATGCAGATCTCAGATTCTCCGGCTCCTCTGTACAATATCCTAGAAAATGACACCTATTACAGAACACACGGCGGGGATTTCCCGCACTTTCCACTCAGGACGTGCAGATGCGATTTGTGACGGGTGACTTGCGCTGATGAAAGGGTTAATCCCGGCGTGTTTTCTGCGCTAATATGTCATTTTCACAGATCCCGGCGTTCTTGCGGCCAGATATTCGATTCGTATCAATAAGCGGATCCGGCTGAAAGGATTGAGATAGCACTAAGTGGAATTTACTTTGAGCGCCATTTCCCAGGATATTGCTGCTTGTGGCTGCTCAGATGAGAAGAGCCGATAATCTCCCCAATCGTCTTTAAAGATCTGCCGTTTGATGGCGGAATCCGCACATCTGACCTGTTTTTTTTTTTTTTTTTCTTTATGTCCGCAAACGTGCAAACTACAACGAAAAACCCGTAAGTGTTTCACAAAAAAGTGCAAGTGCAAAAACACCACACAAAAAAGTGCACTTAGGGGTGTTCTTTGTCCTACCCCCGAAGGGGTTGGACCACTACCCTGACCCCCCGGGGCACGAAGCTCCTGACAGGGACAAGGTTCCCATTTGGTCCTCCTGGCCAAAAGGCCTGGTGGACCACCGTTCCTTATGCCCAGCCGAAGCCGGACATCCAGTACTAGGCCAGGGGGTTCTCCCGAAGAGAAAACCCCCTAGGGACAGGGGAGGAAGGAACCGTAGGGCCACACATCCTCCCCCTAGACTTCAGGGCAGGCCCGAGGACCCACACCCTCCATCCTGTGAGAAAAAACACACACATAAGTAAAAAGTGACAAACGTGGGGTGAGAAAAATAAATAAATAAATAATTAAATAATCTATAAAAATAATAAAAAAGTGTCGTGCCCAAATTGTGCACTGACCAGGCCCTGAGGCCTGTAGCAAAAAAATTGCCCAGGACTTGGCCAGAAGGCCCGGTCCTAGAGGCGCAGTGCAAAAAGTGTTTTGAACGCGATGACCATGTGCTCATTCACAACGTGGGGTCCCACACCCAAGTGCTACTCAGAGCACGCCTGAGGCGACTACTCAGGGGGCACCGTGTTTGCGGACTTTCTGCCTCCTCAGCCCCTGGCCAGAGCAAGGCAGATCCGTCCAAATCAGGAGGTACTGGGTCCTTCCAGTTTTCCCGGAGGAATTACTCCCAGGGCCCCAGCTTAACGTGTGGCGCTCCCCGGTTTCTGTCCCTCCGGTACTAACCTTCCGGACCCCCATCATACCAGTGAGGGTACTATACAACAGCCATCCCCGCAAAGCTAGAATGGCCGGGAGCACCCCCACTGGACACTGATAAGAACAGATACTACACTTGATCTTAGCCAAAAGGCCGAGAAGCGCTTCTGACCTGCTTTTTTTTTTTTTTTTTTTTTTTAAAGTCCGCAAACGTGCAAACTACAACGAAAAACCCGTAAGTGATCACAAAAAAAGTGCAAGTGCGAACACCACACGAAAAAGTGCACTTAGGGGTGTGTTTGTCCTACCCCCGAAAGGGTTGGACCGTTCGCCTGATCCCCCGGGGCACGAAGCTCCTGACAGGGACAAGGTTCCCATTTGGTCCTCCTGGCCAAAAGGCCTGGTGGACCACCGTTCCTTGTGCCCAGCCGAAGCCGGACATCCAGTACTAGGCCAGGGGGTTCTCCCGAAGAGAAAACCCCCTAGGGACAGGGGAGGAAGGAACCAAAAGGCCACACATCCTCCCCCTAGACTTCAGGGCAGGCCCGAGGACCCACACCCTACCATCCTGTGAGAAAAAACACACACATAAGTAAAAAGTGACAAACGTGGGGTGAGAAAAAATAAATAAATAAATAATTAAATAATCTATAAAAATAATAAAAAAGTGTCGTGCCCAAACTGTGCACTGACCAGACCCTGAGGCCTGTAGCAAAAAAATTGCCCAGGACTTGGCCAAAAGGCCCGGTCCTAGAGGCGCAGTGCAAAAAGTGTTTTAAACGCGGTGACCATGTGCTCATTCACAACGTGGGGTCCCACACCCAAGTGCTACTCAGAGCACCCCTGAGGCGACTACTCAGGGGGCACCGTGTTTGCGGACTTTCTGCCTCCTCAGCCCCTGGCCAGACCAAGGTAGATCCGTCCAAATCAGGAGGTACTGGGTCCTTCCAGTTTTCCCGGAGGAATTACTCCCAGGGCCCCAGCTTAACGTGTGGCGCTCCCCGGTTTCTGTCCCTCCGGTACTAACCTTCCGGACCCCCATCATACCAGTGAGGGTACTATACAACAGCCATCCCCGCAAAGCTAGAATGGCCGGGAGCACCCCCACTGGACACTGATAAGAACAGATACTACACTTGATCTTAGCCAAAAGGCCGAGAAGCGCTTCTGACCTGTTCTCGACGCCCATGTGGTAGGACGCGGCGTATCCTGTGTTGCGATCTGATTCCTGGTGCGATCCTTCCTCCCGCTACCAGACATATAACATACGGAGACGACGTATCTAATGATTGTCTCCGTGTGTCGGCATATCCCCGATTAGTCACATGACATTGTTTCTGGAAGAAAACCAGGACTGGAGGCATCAACCGCCAAATATCCTCTGAAACAAAAGATTTGTATTGTAACAAAGTTACAAAAAAATGTTCACAGATTGAAATCAATCTTAGTTTCCACTTCTTATAATACTGTATTATCAATCAGATCCCTCCTCCTATCAACTCACCGACCAATCAATAGAGGGTTAGAACGTCTTCTGATAGGACGGTATACAATGTATCAGATTGGATCACGTGGTGGGACAACAAAACATAAAATCCTACGTGTTTCACGAATTAATAATTTGTACCTACAGGGAGGCTTATAATAAGGTGGGCACAGCCTATCGCATGAGGGCGCACACCCCCAAAGCTCAAACACATCTGCATGCTGGGTATGTAGATAGATAGATTAAAAAAAAAAAAAAAATATATATATATATACACAGTTGCAAGAAAAAGTATGTGAACCCCTTGGGATTATGTGGAGTTTTGCATGAATTGGGCATAAAATGTGCTCTGAACGTCATCTAAGTCACAACAATAGAAGAACACAGTCTGCTGAACATAATACTACACAAACATTAGATGTTGCCATGGTTTAATTGCACATAACATGTAAACACTCACAGTGCAGGGAGGAAAAAGTATGTGAGGCCCTAGCTTAATGACTTCTCCCAGAGCTAATTGGAGCCAGGAGTGAGCCAACCTTGACTCCAATCAGTGTGATGATATTGGATGTGTTGCTGACACCTGTTTTGGGTTTACTGGTTTCAAGAAGCACTGTCTGATGTGAACCATGCCTCGCAGAAAAGAGCTCTCAGAAGACCTACCATCAAGAATTGTTGACTTGCATGAAGCTGGAAAAGGTTACAAAAGTATCTCCAAAAGCCTTGATGTTAACTTAACATACACATACTTAACATATAAATATATATACACACACACACATATATATAAATATATATATATATATATAGAATAAATAAATAAATATAAAAAAAATATATATATATATTCATTCAGGAAAGGAAGGGGCTGGTATATAACATATATACCGGCCCCTTTTACGCTCTCCATCCTGAAACATCCCCCGCAGCAGCCGGTGGAAGAGGAGAGGGGGGTAAGCCAGAAACGCTGCGGAGGAACCGATGGAGCACATAGGGGGCGCTGGTATCAGAAAGAAGAGAAGCAGGAATAGGAGGGGCAGTGGGGTTGGCATATACCGGTACCAATCCCCTGTATTTTCCTTCTTTGGCAGCAGATTGCTGGCAGGAAGGAGAGGAGAAGCCGGCTTTCGGCTGCCGCAGGAGGAAAATACAGATCGGTTCCAGTAAATGCCGACCCCCGCCGTCCCTCCTGTCCCGGTTTCAGGAGTCAGCAAGGAAGGATCGCGGTGACCTTTAGCGGGTAGATCACGACCGTCCGGTTGCCGATGACTGGAATAGGGTGTGCCCAGGCACAGTCAGCACACCCCGTGCGTTGTTATAAGTCTTACTTATTAATACTGTGAATGAATATCTTCTAGACTTGCGCCATTTAGAAGATATTCACCGCAACTGCAGTTGGTGATGTCACCGGCGCATGCGCAGTTTTCTCTGCATTCAGGACACATTGAGTGTGTTGTCAATGCAGAGAGCGCTGTGTCGTGATCGTGACCCCCGTGTGCATGTGTGGGAGTGACATCATTGCAACCTGGCCATTCAAAGAGCTGGAGAGCTTGAACCTGGAAGGAAGACCCGGTGAAGATGGAAGTGCCGGCGGTGGTGACCGCGTGCCATTGGAGGGCTTCATTTAAAAGGTAAGTCTGTCATTGTGTGCTAGTATGTGGTGCACCCTATGGCATGAGGCTGCAGGGGGATCATTTAAATAAAAGAAGAATTGGACTAGCGGTATGATTCTCACTTTGGTTTCAAGAGGTCCTGGGTTCAAATCCCGGACGAGCCCCCCTCTCCCCCCAAGAAAAAATCTGAAGCTTACTACCACTTTAGTAAAAAAACATTTTTGGAAATCTTTCAGCAGATTTTTTGTGGTTGGTGTTGGAAGATTTTCTTAAAGTGGAATTAGAGTTAAAAAGGAAAAAATGTGAGCTTTTTACTGCAGAAGAGAGACGCTACCCAATAAAATGAACTGCTCGGCCTGTTCCCGGTACATTTTGTGCCGGGATGAAGGACTCATGGGGAGTCACATCATCCCCACCAATCAATGGGCTGAAATTCCGGCACCCGAAGAAGAAGTCCCAGGAGAAGATGTCTGTGGCCCCTGGAATGGAGGCGAGTATCCAAATATAACTGAAAGGAATTTTCGTTTTTTTGTTTTGGGTGGAGTGAGAGGGATGAGACCCCCCCTGTCAGGTGTTTATTGCTGTCTGTGTCTCCGTTAGGGAGATTCCCCCTCTCTATTAGTCCTGGTGACTGTTATCCCTGAGAGTGAAAGAAAAATCCCAAATTTTGGGTTGACATGAGAAAAGGAATAGAGGGGAAACCTTCCAATAGGGACACTAGTTCTGTGCCAAGCAGAGATTCCCTCACTTTGGAGGGATTTCCTCTCACTTCCTGCTGTGGCTGTGGGACAGGAAGTGAGGGGAAATCTCCCCGATAGGACACCCCTACAGAGGTTTTAACCCTTTATTACTCCATCCAAAATGAAAAGCAAAGTTTTGCCTTCAGTTCTACTATTAGTTCCACTTTAGGAGCCGCTCACACCAACTGCAATCAGATGTGTATTTTTAATGAGATCCAGCTATGGGCATGAGAGCGGCTGCTCACCCGGGTCTCATTGGCTCCTGCTGCTGTCAGTTATAGCCAGTTAGGAGGCAGCGGGGGTAAGGCTGAGCCCCGTTCTGTGTGTCTTATGAACACGCAGAGCGGGGCTCGGGAGTAAGCACGAACGAGTGCCCCCATTGCAAGCAGCTTGCTATGAGGGCATTCAGAGAAGAGCCAGGAGTGCCAGCAGGGGACACCAGAAGAGGAGGATCGGGGCTACGCTGCGCAAAAACCATTACACATGATCTGCCTGGATGTTCTGTGATCAGCATGCTGGCAGATTACAACGTAACAAATCTTCCAGTGTAGAAGACGTCCATCAAGTGTCGGATTTGTCCCCTCGGCATGTTGCGTTGGACTTGTCATCTGGCCAATGTCTGGCTTTGTCCCGCAGACAGATCTGAGTGTTCTTGGCATGAAGCCATTGTAAAGATACCACATTACAGGGCCCCCCCAAGAGTCTGGGGGGGTGACTTTGTTTTTCTTGTCTGTTAATCTCTGCAGCAGATGACAGAAGTCTCGGTAATCAGGGGTGGCCGTGATCTTTGGAAGGTCCCGGTGCCCAGCAGGTCGCCACTTTAGTCGACAAACAGCCTCATCTGTTCCATAAGTGAGAATTAAGTGGGGCTGCCGAGTAAAAGACAGAGCAGCTGCCTCCGGCGGGTCCTCCTTGACGTCTGCTGAGCATCATCTTCAAGGATCCTTCATAAGAAATGGCAGCCTGTGGATCGGCGCTTTCACTGGGCCTCAGTCTAAGGCTTTGAAGCTCTTTGCTCCGGAGAACTGGCTGTGCGGTGAACTTTCTCATGTAGATGAGACGTTGTCTTTGTTTAGAGAAGGTCTGAGCTGGATTGTCTTCGTTTTCTCTGACCCCCATCGGGCTAAATTCAGTCATTGAGAAATGTTGAGGTCTGAGCGAGGCTGAGCAATCTGTGGTCAAAATGGGGCCACCGAAAATTCCAGATTTGATATAGATGTATGTATACAGTATACACCGTGACTCTGCCGAAGTTGAGAAGACCATGTACTTCATGACTGAAGAAAGTCGATCAAGTTCATATGGAACACCACCTCCAATGATGCAGCTCTCAACTAATATCTAGGGCAGGGGTTCCCAATCTTAGTGAGCCCAGGGACCAAACAATTGCTCCAAAACCTTCCATCCCAACAGTAAAAAGAGGTTTATACCCAGAAACTATAAGTATGGAGATTCCAAATATGTATTAGATTGCTGGACAACTCTGCTTGTGGTTGGGTGTCGCCATGGAGGGATGAGGGATTTAGGGGACTCTACAGAAGACTTGGCAGCCCTGTAGGGGATGAGGTATCTGGAGGGGGAAGCGGTCTCTCCAGAAAGCTGGGAGCTTTGCAGGGGCACTCTGGGGGATTGGAGGGCACTGCAGATGTCAGGAGGCACTGTGGGACACTGTTGGAGGTTAGGTCCTTATTGGGGCTGCAGGCCCTGCAGCAGACTAGGGAGGGCTCTGTAGGAGGCTTGGTGGTGCTGTGGTATGGAGGCTGAGGACTCTCAGGGGTCGTGGGGCAATGTGGGGGGTTGAGAGGCTCTCCAGGTAATCATGGAAGGTTGGGGGGCACTGTAGTAGGTTGGGAGAACTGCAGCTTGCCGAACACCCAAGAGGATAGAGGCTGCGGTCTGGCTTCTGTGGGTTGAGAACCACTCATCAGGGATGCAGAGTACAGATCCATATTTAAAAAGTCTACTAGGAACCCCAGAACAAACCTCTAGGGGGTCTATTTATAAAAAAAAACCATTCTGGAAAATGTCACAAATGTTCCTCATATTTTATCCAATAGGTTTATTTTCTATGATCATCGGCTCCATCTTGTGGCCATAATGTGGCATTTTTCTGATTGAGATAGTTCAGGGGAAAAAAAACACATTATGGCCACTAGATAGAGCTGGCGATTATAGGAAATTAACCTATTAGACAAAATATTTTTATAAATAGACCACTAAAAAGAAAAGGAAAGGAAAGGAAGGGAAGGGAAGAGAAGAAAGGAAAGTAGGAAGACAGGAAAGAAGGAAGAAGAGGAAAAAAAGGCAAGAGGAAAAAGAAGGAAGGAAGAAAGAAAAAAAAGAAGGAAGGCAGAAAGGAAGGAAGGAAAGTAAGTAGGAAGGCAGGAAGGAAGGAACGAACGAAGGAGAACAGGAAAGAAGATAGAAAGGAAATAAGGAAGGAAGGAAGGAAGGAAAGAGGGAAGGGGACAATAAAGGCAAGAGGGAAAGAAGGAAGGAAGGAAGGAAAGTAGAAAGGCAGGAAGGAAGGAAGGAAAGAAGTTAGAAAGGAAATAAGGAAGGCATGAAAGGAGAGGCAGGAAAGAAGGAAGGAAAGAGAGAAGAAAGGCAGGAGGAAATAAAAGTAGGAAGGAAGGAAGGAAGCAACGAAGGAAAAAAAGAAGAAAGACAGGAACAAAGGAAGGAAAGAAAGAGGGTAGACAGGAAGGAAGGAAAAAAGGAAGGCAGCCAGGATGGAAGGAAAGAAAGAAGAAGAGAGAAGAAAGGCAGGAAAGAAGAAGAGTAAAAAAAAGGCAAGAGGAAAAGAAGGAAGGAAAAAAATAAGGAAGGAAAGTAGGAAGGAAGGAATGAAAGAGAACAGGAAAGAAGATAGAAAGGAAATAATGAAGGAAGGGAAGAGGGAAGGAAGGAAAGAAGGAAGGAGACAAGAAAGGCAAGAGAGAAAGAAGGAAGGAAGGCAGGAAAGTAGAAAGGCAGGAAGGAAGGAAAGAAGGAGCATAGGAAAGCAGATATATAGGAAATTAGGAAGGAAAGAAAGAAAGAAAGAAAGAAAAGTAGGAAGGAAAGAGGAAAGGCACAAAGGAAGGAAGGAAAGAGGGAAGACAGGAAGGCAGTCAGGATGGAAGGAAAGAAAGAAGAAGAGAGAAGAAAGGCAGGAAAGAAGGAAAGAAAGAAAGAAAGTTTTCCTGATTGAAATACTTCATGAAAATATCACATTCTAGCCACAAGATGGAGCCGACGATCACAGGAAATAAACTATTACACAAAAACAAAATATGGGGAGAGTTTGTTATGGCCGGGCGAATGCTTGTGACATTTGTCCAGTGAATTTCTTATAAATAGACAAGAAAGGAAGAAAGAAAGAACATGACTAAACTCTGATCCCTAACTGATCAGAAGTGTCCCCCCTCCTCCCCCTCCGGACGGCGACATTTTGGCTTTGTGGAAAGCGGCGATTATCCTTCTCTTTAGGAATCCGCGGTGGCGAGTCCGGGTGATGCGCACAGACCGGCAGATAAATATATAGAGGAAATAAAATGAAGCAGCTGAGCTCCTGCCATCACTTATCGCTCACAGGTTCCACTTTGTAAATAATAAGAGCTATTAGTATCACTTTATATGGCGGCGGCGGGGTGCGGGAGGCGACGCGGACGGGAATGTGTCAGCTCGCCACTTGTGTGTTAAGTGATAAGTACCTATTTAGAGAGGAGAGTTAACGCTGCAACCATCAGACAGGAAACACTTTGTGCCGGAATAAAAACAGGCCGGATCGCCCCATGAAAACACCGCTATTTGTTCTGCTGACAGCCGCGGCTGATGGATGGCGACGCGGATAATATTAAAAAAGAAAAAAAAAGTGTGTGTTTGCTTTACTGTGCCGATCACAAACCGACACTCCGCGCCTAATGGTCTGAAATGACGGCCTGCCTTCCACGATGCACTTGTTTATTTATTTTTAAAGGCCGAATTTCAACACTGGAGGGAGATGATGATGGAGGGAGATGATGATGGGGGGAGATGATGATGGAGGGAGATGATGATGGGGGAGATGATGATGGGGGGAGATGATGATGGGGGGAGATGATGATGGAGGAGGTGATGATGGGGGGAGATGATGATGGGGGGGATGATGATGGAGGGAGATGATGATGGAGGAGGTGATGATGGAGGGAGATGATGATGGGGGAGATGATGATGGGGGGGATGATGATGGAGGGAGATGATGATGGAGGAGGTGATGATGGAGGGAGATGATGATGGGGGAGATGATGATGGGGGGAGATGATGATGGGGGGAGATGATGATGGAGGAGGTGATGATGGGGGGAGATGATGATGGGGGGGATGATGATGGAGGGAGATGATGATGGGGGGAGATGATGATGGAGGAGGTGATGATGGGGGGGATGATGATGGGGGGAGGTGATGATGGGTGGAGATGATGATGGAGGGAGATGATGATGGGAGGAGATGATGATGGGGGGAGCTGATGATGGGGGGGGATGATGATGGGGGGAGGTGATGATGGGGGGAGATGATGATGGGAAGGAGATGATGATGGGAGGGAGATGATGATGGGGGGAGATGATGATTGGGGGGAGATGATGATGGAGGGGAGATGATGATGGAGGAGGTGATGATGATGGGGGGAGATGATGATTTGGGGGAGATGATGATGGAGGGGAGGTGATGATGGGGGGAGCTGATGATGGGGGGGGATGATGATGGGGGGAGGTGATGATGGGGGGGATGATGATGGGGGGAGGTGATGATGGAGGAGGTGATGATGGAGGGAGATGATGATGGGGGAGATGATGATGGGGGGAGATGATGATGGAGGAGGTGATGATGGGGGAGATGATGATGGGGGGGATGATGATGGAGGGAGATGATGATGGGGGGAGATGATGATGGAGGAGGTGATGATGGGGGGGATGATGATGGGGGGAGGTGATGATGGTGGAGATGATGATGGAGGGAGATGATGAAGGGAGGAGATGATGATGGGGTGGAGCTGATGATGGGGGGGGGATGATGATGGGGGGAGTTGATGATGGGGGGAGATGGATGATGGGAAGGAGATGATGATGGGAGGGAGATGATGATGTGGGGAGATGATGATTGGGGGGAGATTGATGATGGAGGGGAGATGATGATGGAGGAGGTGATGATGATGGGGGGAGATGATGATTTGGGGGAGATGATGATGGAGGGGAGGTGATGATGGGGGAGCTGATGATGGGGGGGGATGATGATGGGGGGAGGTGATGATGGGGGGGGTGATGATGGGGGGAGGTGATGATGGGGGAGATGATGATGGGGGGAGGTGATGATGGAGGGAGATGATGATGGGGTGAGATGATGATTGGGGGGAGATGATGATGCGGGGAGATGATGATGAGGGGAGATGATGATTGGGGGGAGATGATGATGGGGGGAGATTGATGATGGAGGGAGATGATGATTGGGATGATGGGGGAGATGATGATGGGGGGGAGATGATGATGGAGGAAGATGATGATGGGGGGAGATGAATGATGGAGGGAGATGATGATTGGGGGGAGATGATGATGGGGGAGGTGATGATGGAGGAGATGATGATGGAGGGGAGATGATAATGGGGGGAGATGATGATGGGGGAGATGATGATGGGGGGAGATGATGATGCGGAGAGATGATGATGAGGGGAGATGATGATGAGGGGAGATGATAGGGGAGATGATGATGGAGGGAGTTGATGATGGGGGGAGATGATGATGGGGGTGAGATGATGATGATGGAGAGAGATGATGATGGGGGGAGATGATGATGGAGAGAGAGATGATGATGGAGGGAGATCATGATGGAGGAGATTATGATGGGGTGTATTAGGTGTGTAGTAGGTTGGTGTAGTAGCAGTGTAGTAGGTGTGTAGTAGGGTTGTAGTGGTGTAGTAGCAGTGTAGTAGGTGTGTAGTAGGGTGTATTGTAGTAGTAGCGATGTATTAGGTGTGTAGTAGGGTTGTATTGTAGTAGTAGCGATGTATTAGGTGTGTAGTAGGGTTGTATTGTAGTAGTAGCGATGTATTAGGTGTGTAGAATGGTTGTATTGGAGGTGTATTGTGTGTGTAGTAGTAGCGGTGTATTTGTTGTGTAGTAGGGTTGTAGTGGTGTAGTAGCAGTGTAGTAGGTGTGTAGTAGGGTTGTATTGTAGTAGTAGCGATGTATTAGGTGTGTAGTAGGGTTGTATTGTAGTAGTAGCGATGTATTAGGTGTGTAGAATGGTTGTATTGTAGTAGTAGCGGTGTATTGTGTGTGTAGTAGTAGCGGTGTATTAGGTGTGTAGTAGGGTTGTAGTGGTGTATTGGGTGTGTAGTAGTAGCGGTGTATTGGGTGTGTAGTAGTAGCGGTGTATTAGTTGTGTAGTAGGGTTGTAGTGGTGTATTGGGTATGTAGTAGGGTTGTAGTGGTGTAGTAGCGGTGTATTGGGTATGTAGTAGGGTTGTAGTGTGTAGTAGCGGTGTATTGGGTATGTAGTAGGGTTGTAGTGGTGTAGTAGCGGTGTATTAGGTGTGTAGTAGGGTTGTAGTGGTGTAGTAGCGGTGTATTAGGTGTGTAGTAGGGTTGTATTGTAGTAGTAGCGGTGTATTAGGTGTGTAGTAGGGCTGTAGTGGTGTAGTAGCGATGTATTGGGTGTGTAGTAGGGTTGTATTGTAGTAGTAGCGGTGTATTAGGTGTGTAGTAGGGCTGTAGTGGTGTAGTAGCGGTGTATTGGGTATGTAGTAGGGTTGTAGTGGTGTAGTAGCGGTGTATTAGGTGTGTAGTAGGGTTGTAGTGGTGTAGTAGCGGTGTATTAGGTGTGTAGTAGGGCTGTAGTGGTGTAGTAGCGATGTATTGGGTGTGTAGTAGGGTTGTATTGTAGTAGTAGCGGTGTATTAGGTGTGTAGTAGGGCTGTAGTGGTGTAGTAGTGGTGTATTGGGTATGTAGTAGGGTTGTAGTGGTGTAGTAGTGGTGTATTGGGTATGTAGTAGGGTTGTAGTGGTGTAGTAGTGGTGTATTGGGTATGTAGTAGGGTTGTAGTGGTGTAGTAGCGATGTATTGGGTGTGTAGTACGGTTGTAGTGGTGTAGTAGCGGTGTATTAGGTGTGTAGTAGGGCTGTAGTGGTGTAGTAGCGGTGTATTGGGTGTGTAGTGGGGGTCTGACCATTTGGAAACTTGGCCACTGCCCGAGGGCCCGGTGGCAGTAGGGGGCCCCATGAAATGCCCCTGGTACCTTTTCCATAGGCTTTTTTGAGTTTGGGCAAGGACACAGGGGCCCCATGATCCCCTATTACCCGGGGGGCCCCATGAGTTGTCAGTCCGCCCCTGCTCTGTAACAATATTCTCCTTTAGGAACCCCCCATGTTGCTCGCAGCACTCATTTCTCTCTCATGTACAATGTTCAGCGATCCCCCTGGCAGACGGTTACATCCTAAACTTTTACAGCCAGTGAGCACTGAGGGGTACCCCCTCGCCCCCATTTTTTCTGATTGGTTGCTGTGAACCCCCGGCAGCACGCATTGCGATGGCTGTCATTGGATGTCAGTAATGCGATCCAGGCGTGAGATTCACACTCATCGCTGCCAAGACAGACGGAGAAGGTGAGAACGGCGCTCGGCACGGCCAGGATTTATGGCGGAGTTGCCATTAAGGGAAGAATTAGCCGATGGCGACTCCGATATTAAAGGGTGAGGAAGCCGTGAATTATTTTTTTTAAAGATCCTATAGCGTCCAATCATCATCTTCCCTTCCAGGAGGCCATGTTTAATGAGTGAACAGAGGGGGAAGTTGTGATTTAATGCCGACTCTGGCTTTGATTTTTTAATCCTTAAACACATTTACGGCTTTTTCTTTTACACAACGTTCGGTTTTATAAAGGCGAGTGACCTTTTTCCTAGCAATCTGTCGCGGCCAGGTGCGCTGTTATAACAATTATTCATCGCTTTTGTACACTGAAAGATTGTACGCCGTGACACCGCGCCGCGCATTTCTGTGATGTATGGAGGTGGAGGGTTTTTTTTTTCTGCTGGTGTTGGCATCGAACAGTCAGGCGTACAGTGTGATCCTCCGGAGGTACCACAAGAGCCAGCAGACCGGTCATCCATTGTCCATACATGATCTTAAAGCAGACCTCCAGGCGAACACATACTGTACATATCAACTGTTTTTATTGACAAAGGATTTGTAATTCTGCTCAGCCAGTTCTGTTGTTTGCACAGCTTAGAGTCATCACTCCACAGGTGGCATCTCATATTTAAATATCACCTGTGTGCCTCCAATGCATCAGCAGCTTAGATTTACCTGCTCCTCCCTCCCAGTAATGACCCACCAGCTTAGCTCAGCCCCCCATCCCCCAACATTGACTCAGCAGCTCAGCTCTCCCTGCTCCCCCTCCCAGCAGTGACTCAGCAGCCCAGCACCTTCCTCCCAGTAATGACCCACCAGCTTAGCTCAGTCCCCCATCCCCCAACAATGCCTCAGCAGCTTAGCTCTCCCTGCTTCCCCTCCCAGAAGTGACTCAGATTCTCAGCTCTCCCTGCTCCCCCCCCCCAGAAGTGACTCAGAAGCTTAGCTCTCCCTGCTCCCCCTCCCAGAAGTGGCTCAGCAGCTCAGCTCTCCCTGCTCCCCCTCCCAGAAGTGACTCAGTATCTCAGCTCACCCTGCTCCCCTCCCAGAAGTGACTCAGAAGCTTAAATATCCCTGCTCCCCCTCCCAGAAGTGACTCAGCAGCTCAGCTCTCCCTCCCAGAAGTGACTCATCACCTTAGCTCTCCCTGCTCCCCCTCCCAGAATTGACTCATCACCTTAGCTCTCCCTGCTCCCCCTCCCGGAAGTGACTCAGCAGCTTTGCTCTCCCTGCTCCCCCTCCCAGAAGTGACTCATCAGCTCAGCTCTCCCTGCTCCCCCTCCCAGAAGTGACTCAGCAGCTTAGCTGTCCCTGTTCCCACTCCCAAGAAGTGACTCATCAGCTCAGCTCTCCCTGCTCCCCATCCCAGAAGTGACTCAGCAGCTCAGCTCTCCATGTTCCCCCTCCCAGAAGTGACTCAGCAGCTCAGCTCTTCATGCTCCCCCTCCCGGAAGTAACTCAGCAGCTTTGCTCTCCCTGCTCCCCCCCCCCAGAAGTGACTCATCAGCTCAGCTCTCCCTGCTCCCCCTCCCAGAAGTGACTCAGCAGCTCAGCTCTCCCTGCTCCCCATCCAGGAAGTGTCTCAGCAGCTCAGCTCTCCCTGCTCCCCCTCCCAGAAGTGACTCAGCAGCTCAGCTCTCCCTGCTCCCCCTCCCAGAAGTGACTCATCAGCTCAGCTCTCCCCTGCTCCCCCTCCAAGCATCCAATCAGCAGCTCAGCTCTCTCTGCTCCTTCCTCCCAGCATCCAATCAGCAGGTCAGCTCTCCCTGGTCCTCCTCCTAACAGTGATAAACCAGCACAGATTAACCTGCCCCTTTCCCCAGCAGTGACTAAGCATTCTTCCCACCTTCTTATCTCCAATGTAAATGCATTTTAACTTCATTGCTTCTACTCTGAACTTTGAGGATGATTTGCTCCACAGCACCTGCAGCTACTGAGATCACTGAGGTCTTGTTTTAAAATTCATACAGGTGGCAAAGGGGTGGTTAAAATAAGCAGTTGATCTGAGGTTTTTACTTCCCCCTGACCACTCACCAAATCCTATGACAGCTGGACAAGGTGGTACACATGCTATAACCATGACTGTGCTAATCTCCTGGGCCCTTCACTGACCCCCAATTTAAGGGACATTCTTCCCACCGACCCCCAGTGTAAGAGACATTCTTCCCACTGACCCCCAATGTAAGGGACATTCTTCCCACTGACCACCAAGGTAAGAGACATTCTTCCCACCGACCCCCAAGGTAAGGGAAATTCTTCCCACCGACCCCCCAATGTAAGGGAAATTCTTCCCACTGACCCCCAATGTAAGGGAAATTCTTCCCACTGACCCCCAATGTAAGGGACATTCTTCCCACTGACCACCAATGTAAGGGACATTCTTCCCACTGACCACCAATGTAAGGGACATTCTTCCCATTGACCCCCAATGTAAGGGACATTCTTCCCACTGACCTCCAATGTAAGGGGCATTCTTCCCACCGACCCCCCCAATGTAAGGGACATTCTTCCCACTGACCTCCAATGTAAGGGACATTCTTCCCACCGACCTCCAATGTAAGGGACATTCTTCCCACCGACCCCCAATGTAAGGGACATTCTTCCCACCGATCACCAATGTAAGGGACATTCTTCCCACCGACCTCCAATGTAAGGGACATTCTTCCCACCGACCCCCAATGTAAGGGACATTCTTCCCACCGATCACCAATGTAAGGGACATTCTTCCCACCGACCCCCCAATGTAAGGGACATTCTTCCCACCGACCCCCCAATGTAAGGGACATTCTTCCCACCGACCACCAATGTAAGGGACATTCTTCCCTCTGACCACCAATGTAAGGGACATTCTTCCCACCGATCACCAATGTACGGGACATTCTTCCCACCGATCACCAATGTACGGGACATTCTTCCTACTGACCACCAATGTAAGGGACATTCTTCCCACCGACCCCCCAATGTAAGGGACATTCTTCCCACCGACCCCCCAATTCTTCCCACCGACCCCCCAATGTAAGGGACATTCTTCCCACTGACCACCAATGTAAGGGACATTCTTCCCACTGACCCCCAATGTAAGGGACATTCTTCCCACTGACCACCAATGTAAGGGACATTCTTCCCACTGACCCCCAATGTAAGGGACATTCTTCCCACTGACCACCAATGTAAGGGACATTCTTCCCACTGACCCCCAATGTAAGGGACATTCTTCCCACTGACCCCCAATGTAAGGGACATTCTTCCCACTGACCTCCAATGTAAGGGACATTCTTCCCACTGACCCCCAATGTAAGAGACATTCTTCCCACTGACCCCCAATGTAAGGGACATTCTTCTCACTGACCACCAATGTAAGGGACATTCTTCCCACCGACCCCCCAATGTAAGGGACATTCTTCCCACCGACCCCCCAATGTAAGGGACATTCTTCCCACTGACCACCAATGTAAGGGACATTCTTCCCACTGACCACCAATGTACGGGACTTTCTTCCTACTGACCACCAATGTAAGGGACATTCTTCCCACCGAACCCCCAATGTAAGGGACATTCTTCCCACCGACCCCCCAATTTAAGGGACATTCTTCCCACTGACCCCCAATGTAAGGGACATTCTTCCCACTGACCCCCAATGTAAGGGACATTCTTCCCACTGACCACCAATGTAAGGGACATTCTTCCCACCGATCACCAATGTACGGGACATTCTTCCTACTGACCACCAATGTAAGGGACATTCTTCCCACTGACCCCCAATGTAAGGGACATTCTTCCCACTGACCCCCAATGTAAGGGACATTCTTCCCACTGACCCCCAATGTAAGGGACATTCTTCCCACTGACCCCCAATGTCAGATAACACCACAATGGTCAGTGTCTCTGGCCAATATTAGAATTATTATTTTCATTGTATTATTGTTACTGGGTAGAATTGTGTTGTATACAGTAAGTAGCCCAATGCTTCCACTGACGTTGAGGTGTCGATATAATTACTCTCAGGGATTTCCTGAAGCCTGATAGTCAATTCCGGGGTTTTCTGAGCTGTAAGGTCAGGCCTGCAGTCTCGCCCTTTGCCTAGTGTCTCGCCCGGTCAATGGCGGTCAGCGGTGGACGCCGTTCCCGGCTGAGTCAGGGCCGGTGCGACTTGGCAGGGACCTCCCCGTACTTAGCATGCGAGCCGGGTCTTTAGAACTGAAGTGGTTTCCACACAATTTAAAAATAGACCGTTTATTAATTTGAACTGCAGGCACATGTAGACGAGGTCCGGAGATTGACATCCGCGGGATTAGTTTAGCCCCGTTTTTCTTTTTTTTTTTTTTTTTCTTACCAGAGGTCATCTCCATGGCGCTCGGGAAGAATGCCGGAATAATGGGCCCTCGTGCTCTTCCCAGGGCCGCTCTCAAAATAAAACCAATACATAACGTTCCACTTCCCGTCTTCCCGGCCATTTTTCACAAAACAATATTGCGCTCGGAATTTATTATCTCTTTTGTTGGATCTTTTTTTATTTCATTCTAACCCGTTCTGCTCTTTTCCTGCCCCGTGGTCGGCAGTTATGATGGAGCCGTAGTTAAACGGCGGAGAAAAGGCGAGGAGGAGAGTTTAATCTGCCTGGGACCTGTAATTACACCGCTCTGTACTGGTTAATGGCATTCAAACTAAAGATCAATTCCTTTTTATGGGTATTCTTCGGGAGAGATCACTTGGCTGGCTGATGCCCCATCGAGCCGGGAGATGCTCCATAGATGTTCCGCTCAGACAAATGATCAAAAGAGCTTTGTGTTTGGAAAAGGCGGAACGGCACAATAGCGCGCGGGGTGCACGCGAAAATAGTACATAAAAGCTTTGGGAAAATTCTGGCTTCTGTCAAATTTGTCTGACATTTTCATCGCCTCCCTTTTTACTTCTTTTTTTTTTTTTTTTTAATCTTCTTTTTTTTTCTCTTCCGCAGTCAATGCTGTTATCGGCTTCTATCAAGCGGGAAGGGGAATCGCCAACGGCTTCGCCGCACTCCACAGACGACATCCACCATTCGGACAGATACCAGGTGCGCAGCTATTGAAGGGACACGGTGATGCAATGCGGAAGGGCTAAAGTGATTGGCTGGTTATTAGGCAGCGGCGGTGCAGTCCTTTAACGCGACGGGGTAGTTGGGTCTGTGAGGTGGGTCTCAGACCTTCTGTGTTATGAGGTTTGTGCGTCAGAAGGTCGGACTCTTAAATTCTCCGGGGAGATAAAAAAGATATACAGTGAAGGAAATGTGTATTTGCTCCCCTGCTGATGCTGAATGTTCGCCCCTCACAAAGAAATGATCGGTCTAACAATGGAATGTTCGGTGTAACACTGAGAGACAGAATACAACAACAAATTCAGCAGAAAGGCGTCTAACAAATGATGACTGATCTGTATGTTCATGAGGGAAATAAGCAGGGGCGGACTGACAACTCATGGGGCCCCTGAGCAATAGGGGATCATGGGGCCCCTGTCCTTGCCCACACTCAAACCACACCCAAAAAAGCCTATGCAGATACCAGGGGCATCTCATGGGGCCCCCTACTGACCCGTGCCCTTAGGCAGTGCCCGAGTTCCCAAATGGTCAGTCCGCCCCTGGAAATAAATATTTGATCCCCTATCATTCTGCAGGATTTCTGGCTCCCAGGTGTCTTTCATACAGGTAACAAGCTGAGATTAGAAGCAGTCTCTTAAAGGGAGTGCTGCTCATCTCATTGTGTTACCTGTATAAAAGACACCTGTCCACAGGAGCCATCAAACCATCAGATTCCAAACTCTCCACCATGGCAAAGACCAAAGAGCTGTCCAAGGATGTCAGGGACAAGATGGTAGACCTACACAAGGCTGGACTGGGCTACCAAACTATGGCCAAGCAGCTTGGTGAGAAGGTGACAACAGTTGGTGCAATCATTCACAAATGGAAGAAACACAAAACAAGTGTCAGTCTCCCTAGGTCTGGTGCACCATGCAAGATCTCACCTCGTGGAGTGTCAATGATCATGAGAACAGAGAGGAATCCTTCACTGTAAATCATTGATGTGGTTGTAATCCTCAGACATGAAATATGAACAAAGCACATCCCTCTATAGTGTGTACTTGTCTCAGTCCAGAGCAATAAGGGGTTGATTAGCTGCAGCTGCAGCTTGGCATGGAAACCAATCAGCTTCCAGGTTTTATTGTCAAAGCTTCGTTGAAGAAGCTGATTGGCTGCCATGCACAACTGTACCGGATTCTGAGTGCTCCAGTTTTAGTAAATTAACTCCTAAGCCGGTTTCACACCAATGCGGTGAGGGAAACGCTGCGAATCCTGTGGGTTTCCCGCACAGCATCCCGTTCATGCGATCTGGTGCGGGTGTCAATGATAAATTAATGACACCCTGAAACAGATTGCAAAACGCGACGCAATTGCTGGAAATCGCATCTCATGGGTGAGAACACCCATTCGATGCGATTCAGGTGCGGATTTAAAAAAAGGGTCCTGCGCCTTTGTGGTGCGGATGCAATGCGATTTGAGCCATACAAAATGTATGTTGTAAATCGCACCGCACAGACGTTGGCATGTAATTGGCACAGGAATGCGGTGCAATTCCTGTGCGAATTATATGCGGTGTCCCACCCTGCATACTGTGAACCCGGGCTAATGCAGGCCATAGACGGGTCGGACATTGGCCGATTTTTCGGAGAAAAAAAAACGAAAAATTGGTCATTCGTTCGGCCGACCTTACCACCAACGGTAAAAAAAAAATCGGCCAACAAAATCATTGCCGGGAAAATCGGCTGATTGTCAAAATCGGACACAAATTTTCCAACATGACCGATAAAAAAACTGTGCAAAAAGCCCGAAAAACGGCCGACCAATTAACCCACTAACAGTGCGAAAATCGGCCGATTTTCGACCCGTCTATGGCCGGCATTAGTCTCATTTCTGTCTGCTGCCTCCTTCCTCTGCTATCAGCACGAGTCACTTCTGAAAAGTTTTCCTGACACCAAGAGAAAAATGGTGACGGGAGAGAGCTCCAGCAAATGGACAGCCTCAGCTCTGTTCCTGTGTGCTGTGTGGAGGGGTGTGTATCTCTTCCCTCCAATCACCTCCCAGAGCTCTCCTCACTGAGCTCTGCAGTGTGTACTTTCGGCTCTTCACTGTTTTCTGAACTCTCAGACAAGCTGTATAAATTCAATACTTTGAAGGGATGTAAATAAGAGAAGAGTGCAGATAAACAGGTACAACTTATATAGGATTGTTTCTTCTCTGTGTATCACCTGAGGACAGTCTCTTCACTGGGGATATAGAGGGTTTACAACCACTTTAAAGTAGAATTACAGCTAATTATCCTAAACCCCTTGGCGCCGGTGCCCTTTAAGGGTTTCAGAAGCCCGGAGGCGGGGTTTTAGGGTCATGTGACCGCTGTGATTCACCATCACATGATCGGGAAAGGTCCCGATCGCAAGAGATCGGGACCTTTCCGTGAGTACCAGACATGTGTGCTGGGAGCGCGCAGGGCGCATGCTCTCAGCACATATGTTTTTCTCAATTGCATGCAAATGTGCAGCCGCTCTGCGTCAGGGCCCAGACACCGGGAGGCCGCACATTTGCGTGCGGCCGGCGCCAAGAGGTTAAAAATGCACCCCACCCTGAATACCTATGCTGACTTACCTGTGTAACAAAGATACTTACCTATTCTCAGCCCGCTCCAGTCCAGTTACATGATCCCGTGTCGGCCAGCGGCTGAACCACAACCGATTGGCTCCTTGGGCTGCTTCACCATCTCCCAATCTGAGCTCTGCTATACAGGGACTACAAAAGGGTAATAGCAAATGTGGGTGCTTGCAATGCTTTCACAGTTCAAATGGGATTCCAGCTTACACTGGTCATGTGATCCCGGCTCCCCTGTGTCAGCCAGCGGCTGCTGCAGGGGAGAGGAGAGAGAGCACTCCGACAACAGCGGAGAAATCCAGGAGCGGTGGTGTCACCCATAGGCTTCAGGGGCCCATCTGCTGTTGGTACTCCCTCTTCCGCCCTGACACAGGGGAGGCGGATCATGTGACCGGACCAGAGCGGGCTGAAAATGGGTATGCAGGTTAGTCAGCATAGGTGTTAGGAGGGAGTAGATTCAGCCTCTTGTACAGCAGAGCTCAGCCTGGGAGAGGGTGACGCATCCCAAGGAGCCAGTCAGTTGTGCTTCAATGCTCACAAGGAACAACCTGATAGGAGGAAAGAACGAAGCGATAGAGATTTGAGCTCATCAGTCTGTAGCTTCTCTAGACCAACTAGTGATATTGGACTGCAGCAGAGGAAAATCAGGTCTCTCCTGCCCTGCCAGACAGATCCGTGCTGCAGAGCTGTGTAAACCTGAGGACTGGATAGACAGAAATGCAAAGCGGGTAAAGCAGCTCCGGTATATGTAGAACATCTGTGTAATCAGCTGTTTGCCTGGAGTTCATCTTGGGGGAGAGCAACAAAATCAACGTTTGTACGGAAATCTAGATCAGGCCACACCCACGATGATGTCACATCAGATGACGTCACTTGCATTTGGCATCAGAATGGATCATCACACCTCATAGATATTGATACTTGGGAGTGGAGAGAAATCATGGAACTCAGATAAAGTCCGGAGACAACCTTGGTTATCTTATCTGTCCAAAATATTTTCCAATAGGAAATGAACCGGGAAAAATAAAGAGTGTTGGGCCGGAGTTCCTTGTTTGTGGCCGAATCTGCAGGTGGAACCAGAAATATTCATTCCTGAACACATTCCCATTCACTGGAACACAGAACAATGTGCATATTACTCATGACTTTATTAGCAAACAAACTAATTGGGCCTGTTTTGCAAATAGAACCCCCTCCCCCAACCAGGGCCGGTCTGAGGCAGAAGGGGCGACCACTGAGGCAGAAAAGGCCGGACCTGCAACCAATATTGCTGAAGCAGATTACAGCTCATGCAGGGAGGGGGCACTTTGACCTTTTTGCTTTGGAAGCCAGAGGACCTTGTCACCATCACAGTGTCCATATACATCAGGTGTCCCAATCACAGTGTCTATATACATCAGGTGTCCCCATCACAGTGTCCATATACATCAGGTGTCCCCATCCATCAGGCGTCCCCATCACAGTGTCCATATACATCAGGTGTCCCCATCCATCAGATGTCCCCATCACAGTATCCATATACTTTAGGTGTCCCCATCCATGAGGTATCCCCATGACAGTGTCCATGTACATCAGGTGTCCCCATCCATCAGGTGTCCCCAGCACAGGGTCCATATACAGTACATCAGATGTCCCCATCACAAAGTCCATATACATCAGGTTTCCCCATCCATCAGGTGTCCCTATCACAGTGTCCATATACATCAGGTGTCCCCATTACAGTGTCCATATACATCAGGTGTCCCCATCCATCGGGTGTCCCCATTACAGTGTCCATATACATCAGGTGTCCCCATCCATCGGGTGTCCCCATTACAGTGTCCATATACATCAGGTGTCCCCATCCATCGGGTGTCCCCATTACAGTGTCCATATACATCAGGTGTCCCCATCCATCGGGTGTCCCCATTACAGTGTCCGTATACATCAGGTGTCCCCATCCATCGGGTGTCCCCATTACAGTGTCCGTATACATCAGGTGTCCCCATCCATCGGGTGTCCCCACCACACTGTCCGTATACATCAGGTGTCCCCATTACAGTGTATACATCAGGTGTTCCCATCACAGCGTCCATATACATCAGGTGTCCCCATCACAGTGTCCATATACATCAGGTGTCCCCATCACAGTGTCCATGTACATCAGGTGTCTCCACCCATCAGGTGTCCCCATCCCTTTGGTGTCCCAATCACAGTGTCTATATACTTCAGGTGTTCCCATCACAGTGTCTCCTTACATCAGAGATGTGCCCACCCCCCCTGTACTCACAGACCACCTACAGTGAAGGCAGCTTCTCCTTCCTCTCCCATGCTGAGACTGAGGTGAGTTCTCAGTCTCAGTGCTGGCTCTCTTCCGCCCCTTCCACTCTCCAGCATCAGTCCTTCTGACAGGAGTGACATTGCAGTTGCTCCTGTCAAAGAGTGGCACAAGCAGCCAAATCCCCAGTGCTCCCCTTCCAACACAGCACCCCTTGTGCTAGCCCAGATCATGGGACCCCCATGCACCTGGGGCCCCTGGGCAGTGGCTAGGTGTGTGCATTCATTAAGACGGCCCTGGAAGGAGTCAGGACCCGATGTGACATTGGTGTTCCATACAGAACCATTGGAGGTGTGTTGAGAAGACCGGCCACTTAGTGCACAGATAACCTCCTTGGGTGACCGGTCTACACAACAGGAAATGCTGATTCATGCACAGATGGAAGATATTCCTAAAGAAGTGAGGAGAAAGGAGCATCTAAAATTTCATCCAATGTGCAAAAATAAAAAAAAAAATGTGCATGTATTAATGTTTTACAAAGAGTGAAATTTTCCTCTAAGATGCTCCCAGGTCCTACAGTACATCCCCAGTTTTTAGGAATTGCTTCCATCTGTGCTTGAGGACGCATTTCCTGTTGCGTAGACCGGTCACCCAAGGTACTTACCTGTGCACTAAGTGGCCGGTCTTCTCAACACACCTCCAATGGTTGCACTGGGGCCTGCAAAGCATTGAAATCACAATCAGTGTCCAATGCAGACGACAGACTATTGGTTGCGGAGATGGAGGAAGTAATCATTGCGCTACGCCATGTTACTCATTGTACTGATATGTAACTTTTGTTAAAAATGTTTCAATAAAAACACATTGGAAGAAAAATCAATCCAAGGACTATGAGTGCAGTGATGTCACCACGGCTGTGTTCCCGGGAGAACTACCAGTCCCTCTGCCATGGTGGCCAATAGGACTTGTGGTCTTTCCATTCATGATCTCTGTGAATGGATCTGTGAATGGATGATGTGGTTGTGTGGGCGGAGCTGAGTTCAAATATATACAGAATTCTGCAGGAAGCAGAACCACTCCCTTCTGGTAAGTGAGGGGGGTGGTTTGAGGATGAGGGGCTGCAGAATGGCATCATGTTCCCTGGTACTTCCTAAATATGAGTTTAAGGTGAAACAAATGGATGTACAAAAAGTGTCCCCTGTTGTCCTCTGCTCTGAGGGAAAACATTGGTGCTGGGAAAGGTTGCCTTGACTCAAATTGTAGAGTATACATAGATGATGTAGTCTTCTCTGGGGGCAGCTAGGAGGCCCTGGTGATGTAGCCTTATCAGGAGCAGCAGGCAGGCCCTGGTGATGTAGCCTTTCCATGGGGCAGCTAAGAGGTCCTGATGATGTACCTTCCCACAGAGCAGCAGAGAGGCACTGGTGACGTAGGCTTCCAAGGGGGCAGCTAGGAGGCCCTGGTGATGTACCTTCCCACAGAGCAGCAGGGAGGCACTGATGATGTAGGCTTCCAAGGGGGCAGCTAGGAGGCCCTGGTGATGTAGCCTTCCCATGGGGCAGCTAAGAGGTCCTGATGATGTACCTTCCCACAGAGCAGCAGGGAGGCACTGATGATGTAGCCTTCCCATGGGGCAGCTAAGAGGTCCTGTTGATGTACCTTCCCACAGAGCAGCAGAGAGGCACTGGTGACGTAGGCTTCCAAGGGGGCAGCTAGGAGGCCCTGGTGATGTACCTTCCCACAGAGCAACAGGGAGGCACTGGTGACGTAGCCTTCCTAGGGGGCAGCTAGGAGGCCTTGGTAATGTAGCCTTCCCACAGAGCATCGGGGAGGTACTGATGATGTAGCCTTTCCAGGGGGCAGCTAAGATGCACTGGTGATGTAGCCTTCCCAGGAGATAGCTTGGAGGCATTGGTGATGTAGCCTTCCTGGCAGCGGCTGAGGGGGCCCTGGTGATATAGCCTTTTCAAGGGCAACTAGGAGGAAATGGTAATTAAGCCTTTCCAGAAGCAGCTATAGGGTTCTGGTGATGTAGTCTGCCCAGGGGGCAGTTGGGAAGCCCTGGTGATGCATTACCTACACACAGCGGGATGTGCAGGCATCCCCAGCTATCCCCTGGAAATGCTACATCACCAGGGCCTCCCAGCCGCCCCCTGGGAAGGCTACATCACCAGGGCCTCCCAGGCGCCCCCTGGGAAAGCTACATCACCAGGGCCTCCCAGGCGCCCCCTGGGAAGGCTACATCACCAGGGCCTCCCAGGCGCCCCCTGGGAAGGCTACATCACCAGGGCCTCCCAGGCGCCCCCTGGAAAGGCTACATCACCAGGGCCTCCCAGCCGCCCCCTGGGAAGGATACATCACCAGGGCCTCCTAGTTGCTGGAGCCCAGCTTTTAGATGTATGCCTTTGTATGGATAAATAATTTTGTGAAACCTTGGCTCTTTCTGCACATCCCAAGCTCTTCCTGCACATCCCGTGCTTTTCCTGTACATCTTGGGCTCCTTCTGCACATCCCACGCTGTTCCTGCACATCCCGCGCATCTCGCGCTCCTTCTGTGCTCATCCTGCACATCCTACGCTCGCCCTGCACATCCCACGCATCTCGCGCTCCTTCTGCGCTCATCCTGCACATCCCACGCTCGTCCTGCACATCCCACGCTCATCCTGCACATCCCACGCATCTCGCGCTCCTTCTGCGCTCATCCTGCACATCCCACGCATCTCGCGCTCCTTCTGCGCTCATCCTGCACATCCCACGCTCATCCTGCACATCCCACGCTCATCCTGCACATCCCACGCATCTCGCGCTCCTTCTGCGCTCATCCTGCACATCCCGCGCTCGTCCTGCACATCCCGCGCTCGTCCTGCACATCCCGCGCTCTTCCTGCACCTCCCGCGCTCCTCTCCTCCATGTCTGTATAGAACAGGGAGCTGTCACAGCCAGAGTGATTGGAGGGTGAGCTCTGGCACCCACTAGATGGATGCGGTCCAGCTCACAGAGAGTGCGGCTTTCTACACAGCGCTGTCACTGCAGAGGTACCGACAGCCCCCTCCCCCCCCCCCATCCCTTGTCTGAGAGCCATTAGTACAGACAGCCTGGCGGATCTCCACTTCTCCGCAGCTGACACGTGTGGAATTGCAAACCGCTAAATATAGAAAAGTCCCCGTCTGAGGGTGGGAAACATTTGTATCTGTTAGACAGAACGGGGAACGAGGTGTCTCTCCGAATTCTGACACAAGGATTGTCAAAGGATTGCATTCACAAGAGCGAATAATGACACCGCTGGAGGGGGTAGAACTGAACGTGGGGTCCAGGGGGGAGGGTGGGGCACACCTTCACAATGCATGGACCCCTCCCTTCTACTGCATGATGTCAAATCTAAATGGCCACTTATAAATAAATACATGATTAAAGATGTAAACTAAATAAATAAATAATACCAAACCCGCTGCTGTATTGTTTGATTATTTCCTATGAAAAACAGCTCCATCTATTGGCCATAATGAGGTATTTTCCTGAAATTAAAAAAAATAAATACTGCATTATGGCCACTAGATGGAGCTGATGATCATAGAAGATAATCATATTACAAACAATATGGCAAACCTTCATGGATCCCTGTGAATGCTGAAGACAGTACAGTGAATGTTTTAGAAGTAGACCCCCCTAAGTCACTGCAGAGACACACTAGTGATGTACTGACTGGCTGCGGGAACGCCTGGGAAGGCTACATCAGCAGGTCACCCCAGCTTCCTCCTGGGAAGGCAACATCTGAAGGTCACTCCAGCTGCCCCCTTGGAAAGCAACATCTGAAGGCCAACCCAGCTGCCCCCTGGGAAGGCAACATCTGAAGGTCACCCCAGCTGCCCCCTGGGAAGGCGACATCTGAAGGTCAACCCAGCTGCCTCCTGGGAAGGCTACATCATCAGGTCACCCCAACTTCCTCCTCGGAAGGCAACATCTGAAGGTCACCCCAGCTTCCTCCTGGGAAGGCGACATCAGCAGGTCACCCCAGCTTCCTCCTGGGAAGGCGACATCAGCAGGTCACCCCAGCTGCCCCCTGGGAAGGCAACATCTGAAGTTCACCCCAGCTGCCCCCTGGGAAGGCGACATCAGCAGGTCACCCCAGCTGCCCCCTGGGAAGGCGACATCTGAAGGTCACCCCAGCTGCCCCCTGGGAAGGCGACATCAGCAGGTCACCCCAGCTGCCTCCTGGGAAGGCGATATCTGAAGGTCACCACAGCTGCCTCCTGGGAAGGCGACATCAGCAGGTCACCCCAGCTGCCTCCTGGGAAGGCGACATATGAAGGTCACCCCAGCTGCCCCCTTGGAAGGCGACATCAACATGTTACCCCAGCTGCCTCCTGGGAAGGCAACATCTGAAGGTCACCCCAGCTGCCTCCTGGGAAGGCGACATCTGAAGGTCACCCCAGCTGCCCCCTTGGAAGGCGACATCTGAAGGTCACCCCAGCTGCCCCCTTGGAAGGCGACATCAACATGTTACCCCAGCTGCCTCCTGGGAAGGCAACATCTGAAGGTCACCCCAGCTGCCTCCTGAGAAGGCGACAGCAGCAGGTCACTTCAGCTGCCTCCTGAGAAGGCGACAGCAGCAGGTCACCCCAGCTGCCTCCTGAGAAGGCGACAGCAGCAGGTCACCCCAGCTGCCTCCTGAGAAGGCGACAGCAGCAGGTCACTTCAGCTGCCTCCTGAGAAGGCGACAGCAGCAGGTCACCCCAGCTGCCTCCTGAGAAGGCGACAGCAGCAGGTCACCCCAGCTGCCTCCTGAGAAGGCGACAGCAGCAGGTCACCCCAGCTGCCTCCTGAGAAGGCGACAGCAGCAGGTCACCCCAGCTGCCTCCCTGGAAGGCGACAGCAGTAGGTCACCCCAGCTGCCTCCTTGGAAGACAACAGCAGCAGATCACCCCAGCTGCCCCCTGGAAAGGCGACTTCTAAAGGTCACCCCAGCTGCCCCCTGGGAAGGCGACTTCTAAAGGTCACCCCGGGGCTTAAGAAAAATTCCAGGTATGTATATTATACATAGTTCCATTGTTCCAGCTTGGACCAACTATGTACTGTATATACCAGACCTGTGGGATCCCTAGAAGCTGGAAATCACTGGAGTAGACACCTCTACTACACTACTACTATACCGTTACTATAGCTGTACTAAACTATTACTATACCTGTACTACACTGCTACCCCACCCCTACTACACCTGTACAACACCGCTACTCCACCCCTACTACACCGCTACTATACCTGTACAACATCTCTACCCCACCCCTACTACACCGCTACTCCACCCCTACTATACCTGTACAACACTGCTACTCCACCCCTACTACACCTGTACAACACCGCTACTCCACCCCTACTACACCGCTACTATACCTGTACAACACCTCTACTCCACCCCTACTCCACCTGTACAACACCACTACTCCACCTGTACAACACCACTACTCCACCCCTACTACACTACTACTATACCGTTACTGTAGCCATACTCCACCCCTACTACACCGCTACTATACCTGTACAACACCGCTACTCCACCCCTTCTACACTACTACTATACCGTTACTGTAGCCATACTACACCACTACTCCACCCCTACTATACCTGTACAACACCGCTACTCCACCCCTTCTACACCGCTACTATAGCTGTACAACACCACTACTCCACCCCTACTACACCGCTGCTATACCTGTACAACACCGCTACTCCACCACTTCTACACCGCTATTATACCTGTACAACACCACTACTCCACCCCTACTACACTCTGGTATATACATAGCTTGTCCAAGCTGGAACAATGTAACTCTTTAAAAATATCCAATCGGACCATCCATTGTTCTCTATGGGGAGGCGGATGTAAACGGACACATATAATTCCTGCATCTGGCTGATGCGGGAGCTGTTCCCCATCCATCTAGCGGATCAAATGGCAGTCAGGTGCAGGGTTGGGACGAGGGGTGGACCGGAGGGACAGCTGCCCCAGGCACAGGTGACCAAGAGGGCAAAGAATAGACACAGGGCACTACACACATTCCAAAGCATGTTTTAACAGTGAGGGAGGGGCGGGGGGGTGCAATTCTGAATCCTTGCCCTGTACGACCCTGTCCCGGTACTGGTCCGGTGTAAATGAACAGGCGCACCATTTACATTCTCCTTCCCATAGAGGACAGCGGGCCGCGTCTCCTTCCCGTAGAGGACAGCGGGCCGCGTCTCCTTCCCGTAGAGGACAGCGGGCCGCGTCTCCTTCCCGTAGAGGACAGCGGGCCGCGTATCCTTCCCGTAGAGGACAGCGGGCCGCGTATCCTTCCCGTAGAGGACAGCGGGCCGCGTATCCTTCCCATAGAGGACAGCGGCCCGTGTACCCTTCCCATAGAGGACAGCGGCCCGTGTACCCTTCCCATAGAGGACAGCGGCCCGTGTACCCTTCCCGTAGAGGACAGCGGGCCGCGTCTCCTTCCCGTAGAGGACAGCGGGCCACGTCTCCTTCCCGTAGAGGACAGCGGGCCGCGTCTCCTTCCCGTAGAGGACAGCGGGCCGCGTCTCCTTCCCGTAGAGGACAGCGGGCCGCGTATCCTTCCCATAGAGGACAGCGGGCCGCGTATCCTTCCCATAGAGGACAGCGGACCGTGTATCCTTCCCATAGAGGACAGCGGCCTGTGTATCCTTCCCGTAGAGGACAGCGGGCCGCGTCTCCTTCCCGTAGAGGACAGCGGGCCGCGTCTCCTTCCCGTAGAGGACAGCGGGCCGCGTCTCCTTCCCGTAGAGGACAGCGGGCCGCGTCTCCTTCCCGTAGAGGACAGCGGGCCGCTTCTCCTTCCCGTAGAGGACAGCGGGCCGCGTCTCCTTCCCGTAGAGGACAGCGGGCCGCGTCTCCTTCCCGTAGAGGACAGCGGGCCGCGTCTCCTTCCCGTAGAGGACAGCGGGCCGCGTCTCCTTCCCGTAGAGGACAGCGGGCCGCGTCTCCTTCCCGTAGAGGACAGCGGGCCACGTCTCCTTCCCATAGAGGACATAAAAGATTTTTTAAACGCTGATACTGTATCGCTCTGTGACTCGCTTCGCCCACAAGACTTGTGCCAGCCGGGGCTTTCCTCGTTTGTCCAGACCAAGGGTATATCTTTTGTTGAATTCTTTTCTGTAAACACCTGATCGGGGCTCTAACCCCTCCTTACTCCACCCAGAACTAAACACAGCGGATCCCCTGCCCACCTCCCTCTGTATGATGTGAGCGATGGGTGTATGATGGTTATTAGTAAAAAGGGCGAGCAGCAGGATTGATAAATACTCGGCGTTCTGACGCTGCCGCGTGGATGCGATCTGGAAAAGGTTTTAATGCCATTAACACATCCGGCAAGGACACCGGGGGCGCGCGCTGGAATAACAAGCATGTGTTCATTGAATTGCAAGCAGCTGAAATTCTAGATAATCCACTTTGTGATGTTCTGTGTTTGAGGGTCATTGTAATCCAATGCTGACTACACTCAGGAGAGGAAAAAAAAAAAAAAGAAGGCAACGCATTGTACTTACAGAAATTAATAGATTGCAGCCTACGGGTCTTTAGATGCGATGGCTGTGCACACTTTCTGTCCTAAGGTGACAACGCTCACTGCACTGTGTCTAGGGAGGAGCAGCGTTGCCACCCTAGGATCAGACTACAAACCACCACCCCCCATCATCTCCATTACGTACTGTAGGTCAGGTGAGCGTGGGGGCCATTCAATGGTATCAATTCCTTCATCCTCCAGGAACTGCCTCCATACTCTCACCACACGAGGCCGGGCATTGTCATGCACCAGGAGGAACTCAGGACTCTACGCACCATCACTGACCCACCACCAACACCAAAAGGGTCATGCTGAACCATGCAAGCAGGAACAAGATGAGCCCTACAAAATGACCTCCAGCAGGCCACTGGTGTGAATGTCTCTGACCAAACAATCAGAAACCGACTTCATGAGGGTGGCCTGAGGGCCCGACAACTTCTAGTGGGCCCTGTGCTCACTGCCCGGCACCATAGAGCTGGATTGGTATTTGCCATTGAACACCAGAATTGGCAGGTCCACCACTGACGTCCTGTGCTTTCCACAGATGAGAGCAGGTTCCCCCTGTGCACATGTGACAGATGGGAAAGGGTCTGGAGAAGCCATGGAGAACGTTCTGCTGCCTGTAACATGGTTCAGCATGACCGTTTTGGTGGTGGGTCAGTGATGGTCTGGGGAGGAATATCCATGGAGGGACACAAAGACCTCTACAAGATAGACAATGGCACCCTGACTGCTATTATGTATCGGGATGAAGTTCTTGGACCCATTGTCAGACCCTTCACTGGTGCGTAGAGTCCTGGGTTCCTTCTGGTCCAGTGGGTCCTGGGTTCCTGCTGGTGCGGTGGGTCCTGGGTTCCTGCTGGTGCGGTGGGTCCTGGGTTCCTCCTGGTGTGGCGGGTCCTGGGTTCCTCCTGGTGCGGCGGGTCCTGGGTTCCTCCTGGTGCGGCGGGTCCTGGGGTCCTCCTGGTGCGGCGGGTCCTGGGGTCCTCCTGGTGCGGCGGGTCCTGGGGTCCTCCTGGTGCGGCGGGTCCTGGGTTCCTCCTGGTGCATGACAATGCCCGGCCTCATGTGGGGAGCGTATGCAGGCAGTTCCTGGAGGATGAAGGAATTGATACCATAGAATGGCCCCGACGCTCCCCTGACCAAAATCCAATAGCACCCCTCTGGGATGTCATATTTCGGTCCATCCAACGCCGCCAGGTTGCACCTCAGACTGTCCAGGAGCTCAGTGATGCCCTGGTCCAGATCTGGGAGGAAATCCTCCAGAAGACCATCCGTGGTCTCATTAAGATCCTCCCCCGACGTTGTCAGGCATGCATACAAGCACGAATGAGGAAAGAAAAAACAGAGGGCGCACAGGCCTAGTGTATTACCATTAAAAATGTTTAATAAAAAATAAAGTATGTGTTGTACTCACAAACAACAATATAGTCAAGGCACATCATAAAGAACAGCTGGGTCAACACCGCGCTGAGTAACAGTCCGTAATAGGGAGTATAGACATCCAAAAGGCTGACGCGTTTCGAGGACTTGCCTCTTCCTCAGAGCCCTCCTCCAGGAGACCATCCGTGGTCTCATTAGGAGCCTCCCCCGACATTGTCAGGCATGTATACAAGCACGTGGGGGCCACACAGACTACTGAGGACCATTCTGAGTTGCTGCAATGACATTTCACCAACATGGACTCGTCTGCTGCATCATTTCTTCACTTTGATTTTCGGGGTGTCTGTGAATTCAGTCCTCTGTAGGTCGATCATTTTCATTTCCAATGAAACGATGGGGCGTCCTTACGTTCCTAACACATCACCCCGTCCATGTCAGTATAGAGATCCAACAGATTTGTCCCCATTGAGGTCTGATGGGGTTTCAAAGTCTTCCTTTAATGTTTTGGAGCAATGTATATATCATGCAGTATATGATGTACGATGTATATATTTCAGACAATGTATGATTTATGTTTATTGGTACACGAGGCAGCCATTATATGTGTGAGGTATATGAGGTGTATAGGTACATTGATATCACAGGGCAGCCATTATATGATGTGTGATCTGTATATGACGTATACATGAGCTGTATACGAGGTATATATTTCAGTCATTATATGATGTGTGAGCTGTATACGAGGTATATAGGCACATGTATTGATATCACGGGGCATCCATTATATGTGTGAGGTATATATTTCAGTCATTATGTGAGATGTATATGAGGTATATATGAGAGCAGGGGCAGACTTACAACTCATGGGGCCCCTGGGCAATAGGGGATCATGGGGCCCCTGTGTCCTTGCCCAAACTCAAAAAGCCTTTGAAAAAGGTACCAGGGGCATCTCATGGGGCCCCCTACAGACCCCAGGCCCTCGGGCAATGCCCGAGTTTCCAAATGGTCAGTCCGCCCCTGTATGAGAGATATATCAGTCATTATATATGTGTGCTGTATATGAGGTATATATTTCAGTCATTATATGATGTGAGTCGTATCTGAGGTATATATTTGTCATTATATGATGTGTGAGCTGTATAAGCGCCATATATGAGGTATAAATTCGTCATTATATGATATGTGGGCTGTATATGAGGTATATATTTCAGTCATTATATGATATGTGGGCTGTATATGAGGTATATATTTCAGTCATTATATGATGTGAGTCGTATCTGAGGTATATATTTGTCATTATATGATGTGTGAGCTGTATAAGCGCCATATATGAGGTATAAATTCGTCATTATATGATATGTGGGCTGTATATGAGGTATATATTTCAGTCATTATATGATATGTGGGCTGTATATGAGGTATATATTTCAGTCATTATATGATGTGTGAGCCGTATATGAGGTATAAATTCGTCATTATATGATGTGTGAGCCGTATATGAGGTAAAAATTCGTCATTATATGATATGTGAGCCGTATATGAGGTATATATTTCAGTCATTATGATATGTGAGCCGTATATGAGGTAAAAATTCGTCATTATATGATGTGTGAGCCGTATATGAGGTAAAAATTCGTCATTATATGATGTGTGAGCTGTATACGAGGTATATATGAGCTCTATACGAGGTATATAGGTACATGTATTGCTATCACAGGGCATCCATCGCCCTCACTGCTCTCTATGTATCACGCGAGCTCCTCCCCCGTCTGCGTGAAAGTCTGGATTTCCCGCCTTGCAGTTGCCATGGTCTCGCCGCCGGCGTCGTCACGTAAACGTGCCCTCATTCCAGCGTGAGGCGGTCACATGACCGCAGTAAAGATGGCGCCCGCGGCGAGCGGCTCCTGGCTGTGAGGAGACATCGGAGAATCCGCCGCCATCCTCACGGGGCCCGGGACGGCTGCAGCGGGGCCCCGCTCAGCCCGGCTATGGCAGATTGAGGTGTGAGCCGCCATGCAGAGTGACGGCAAAGAGGAAGTGGGTTTGTTTACATGTGTGTAGTGGGGGCTGTGTGTTCTGTCCTCCGATCTCACCCCATCTCTTCTCTTCTCTTCTCTGTTCCTCCGCAGACTTTCCTGAGGGTGAGAGCCAACCGACAGACCCGGCTGAATGGTGAGTGATAATATCATAGAGATCACAGGACCTGTCTGATATCACCCGGGGGAACCAATCAGGTGATAGGACTGGCCTGATGTCACCCGGGGGAACCAATCAGGTGATAGGACTGGCCTGATATCACGGGGAACTAATCAGGTGACAGGACAGGCCTGATAACACCCGGGCAACCAATCAGGTGACAGGACACGACTGAGATCACCCGGGGCAACCAGTCAGGTGACAGGACACGACTGAGATCACCCAGGGCAACCAGTCAGGTGACAGAACACGGCTGATATCACCCAGGGCAACCAGTCAGGTGACAGAACACGGCTGATATCACCCAGGGCAACTGATCAGGTGACAGGACGGGCCTGAGATCACCCGGGGCAACCGATCAGGTGACAGGACGGGCCTGAGATCACCCGGGGCAACCGATCAGGTGACAGGATGGGCCTGAGATCACCCGGGGCAACCGATCAGGTGACAGGACGGGCTTGAGATCACCCAACCAATTGGATGACAGGACTCGGCTGATATCACCCGCGGCAACCAATCATATTACAGAACTTGCCTGATATTACCCGGAGCAACCAATCAGATGATGGACCTGGTTGATATCACTGCTAAGCCCTACTGCCAGTTCATTTCAGCTGAAACGCTTAGAGAGATCCGTGTGCTATATATAGGATTGGGGATTGGCTCAGATCCCTGGATCGGGAATACTGGGGGTGCTGCATTGTCCTAATATAGAGAGAAGTGTGTACTACGGGGCTTCACACATTTGCTTTGAATCCAGGAGCCAGCTAAAGTTAGGAGTCGGTTTCTTTTTGTAGGGGGTTGTCAACCCCGGGACTTCACGCCATGCGATTTGCCACGCGACAATCATGGCAAAACCGCACCACGTTTCATGGAGGCGTCTTTTGCCGCCGAAGCGTATGGGAGGCGTCTTTTGCCGCCGAAGCGTATGGGAGGTGGTTTTCACCCTGAAGCCTATGGTGGGGTGTATTTTGCCCTGAAGCCTATGGGGGGGGGGGGGCGTTTTTTGCCCTGAAGCCTATGGGGGGGGGGCGTTTTTTGCCCTGAAGCCTATGGGGGGGGGGGGGGGGGCGTTTTTTGCCCTGAAGCCTATGGGGGGGGGCGTTTTTTGCCCTGAAGCCTATGGAAGGGTGTTACACTTTATATAATGTCTGTATTTATATATAATGATCTATTTTTATATTCAACTACGATTCCTGGTGTCTCCATGATGCGTATACAGTATATACAGAAGTCTGTATATTTTGTTTTTTTGTATTAAAGTTTATCCAAAGCCAACACTTTCTTTTTTTTTTTTTTTTTTTTTTTTTTTGGATTGCAGCAGAGAATGTTTTGAAACCTTGTTGGGTTTTTATTGCTGTACTCCCCCCCCCCCCTCCCCTCACAACTGGGAGATCCACCCTCTCTTTTCATCCTGGAAATCCAAAATTTGACAGTTGTCACCAGAGCAGGAGTAGAGGGGGGGTCCTGTAGTGCGGACGCGGGTTGTAGATCGGGGTTCTTCTTCTCCTCGGTGAGGAATGTTCTATAACTTTCTGTTGCGTTTACAGGACTTGAAGAGAAATTTCCCGAATGGGACACAGATGACAAAAATTAATTCCCCGCCCCATCCAAGTGGGAGGAAACGGTTTTGGCTTTAGATACGCTTTATAGATCTGTATACCCCGAGCTCTCCGTCCTGTTATTCCTGTGTGTATAGGATTCTGTATACAGTCAGGTCCATAAATATTGGGACATTGACACAATTCTAACATTTTTGGCTCTATACACCACCACAATGGATTTGAAATTAAACAAACAAGATTTGTTTTAACTGCAGACTGTCAGCTTTAATTTGAGGGTATTTACATCCAAATCAGGTGAACGGTGTAGGAATTACAACAGTTTGCATATGTGCCTCCCACTTGTTAAGGGATCAAAAGTAATGGGACAATTGGCTTCTCAGCTGTTCCATGGCCAGGTGTGTGTTATTCCCTCATTATCCCAATTACAATGAGCAGATAAAAGGTCCAGAGTTCATTTCAAGTGTGCTATTTGCATTTGGAATCTGTTGCTGTCAACTCTCAAGATGAGATCCAAAGAGCTGTCACTATCAGTGAAGCCATCATTAGGCTGAAGAAACAAAACAAACCCATCAGAGAGATAGCAAAAACATTCGGCGTGGCCAAAACAACTGTTTGGAACATTCTTAAAAAGAAGGAACGCACCGGTGAGCTCAGCAACACCAAAAGACCCGGAAGACCACGGAAAACAACTGTGGTGGATGAGCGAAGAATTCTTTCCCTGGTGAAAAAAACACCCTTCACAACAGTTGGCCAGATCAAGAACACTCTCCAGGAGGTAGGTGTATGTGTGTCAAAGTCACCAATCAAGAGAAGACTTCACCAGAGTGAATACAGAGGGTTCACCACAAGATGGAAACCATTGGGGAGCCTCAAAAACAGGAAGGCCAGATTAGAGTTTGCCAAACGACATGTAAAAAAGCCTTCACAGTTCTGGAACAACATCCTATGGACAGATGAGACCGACATCAACTTGTACCAGAGTGATGGGAAGAGAAGAGTATGGAGAAGGAACTGCTCATGGTCCTCAGCATACCACCTCATCAGTGATCATGGTGGTGGTAGTGTCATGGCGTGGGCATGTATGGCTGCCAATGGAACTGCTTCTCTTGTATTTATTGATGATGTGACTGCTGACAGAAGCAGCCGGATGAATTGTGAAGTGTTTCGGGAATATTATCGGCTCATATTCAGCCAAATGCTTCACAACTCATTGGACGCTTCACAGTGCAGATGGACAATGACCCAAAGCAGACTGCAAAAGACACCAAAGAAGTGGAATGTTCTGCAATGGCCAAGTCCATCACCTGACCTGAATCTGATTGAGCATTTCACTTGCTGAAGACAAAACTGAAGGGAAAATGCCCCAAGAACAAGCAGGAACTGAAGACAGTTGCAGTAGAGGCCTGGCAGAGCATCACCAGGGATGACACCCAGCGTCTGGGGATGTCTATGCGTTCCACACTTCAGGCTGTCATTGACTGCAAAGGATTTGCAACCAAGTATTAAAAAGTGAAAGTTTGATTTATGATTATTATTCTGTCCCATTACTTTTGGTCCCTTAACAAGTGGGAGGCGCATATGCAAACTGTTGTAATTCCTACACCGTTCACCTGATTTGGATGTAAATACCCTCAAATTAAAGCTGACAGTCTGCAGTTAAAGCACATCTTGTTAGTTTCATTTCAAATCCATTGTGGTGGTGTATAGAGCCAAAAATGTTAGAATTGTGTCCATGTCCCAATATTTATGGACCTGACTGTATATACAGCACGGTGCCACAAAGTGTTGTAAACAAGCCAGAGCCAGTTCTGGTGGGATATTCTATACCCAGCCTGGTATATAAGATACATCTCGTATCCCCGACTCCCAACCCCAGTACTGAGCTCCTTTCATCAAGTGGAACTAATAGAGCGATGGTTTGTATACAGTAGGGATTCACCGATACCAGATTTTTGATACTTTTTATCAGGTACTCACCGGTACCAATTACGATATTTATTTATTTTTTTTTTTATGTGCGGTGCAATTTGAGCCTATACAAAGTGAATGGGCTCAAACTGCACCGCAAAGAATCGCATGTGATTTCACCAGGAATGCGTTTTCCCGTACCGCTCCCGTGTGATCCCGGGCTGAAGTAGTGTTATAGCGATCTAGATACGTACAGTATCTCCCAGAAGTGAGTCCACCCCTCACATTTTTGTAAATATTTGATTGTATCTTCTCATGTGACAACACTGAAGAAATGACACTTTGCTACAATGTGACGTAGTCAGTGTACAGCTTGTATAACACGTAGATTTGCTGTCCCCCCAAAATAACTCAACACACCGCCATTAATGACAAGGCCTGTTCTGAGTGGAACCTGTCCTGTTAGACCGCTGTATGGTCTTGGCCACTGTTCTGCAGCTCAGTTTCAGGGTCTTGGCAATCTTCTTATAGCCTCGGCCATCTTTCTGTACAGCAACAATTCTTTTTTCAGGTCCTCAGAGAGTTTTTTGCCATGAGGTGCCATGCTGAACTTCCAGTGACCAGTATGAGAGAGTGAGAGCGATAACACCAAATGTAACCCTCCTGCTCCCCATTCACACCTGAGACCTTGTAACACTAAGGAGTCACATGACATCGGGGAGGGAAAATGGCTAATTGGGCCCAATGTGGACCTTGTCACTTAGGGGTGGAGTCACTTTTGTTGCCAGCGGTTTAGACATTAATGGCGGTGTGTGGAGTTATTTTGAGGGGAGAGCAAATCTACATGTTATACAAACTGTACACTGACTACCTCACATTGTAGCAAAGTGTCATTTCTTCAGTGTTGTCACATGAAAAGAGAGAATCAAATATTTACAAAAATGTGAGGGAGGGGGGGGGGGGGGGAGAGACTCACTTCTGGGAGATACTGTGTGTATATATGTGTATGTATATGTGTGTGTGTATATATATAATATATATATATATATACACACAGTCCGGGGGAGGGGGGGACTCACTTCTGGGGGATACTGTGTGTGTGTGTGTGTGTGTATATATATATGTGTATGCATGTGTATATATATATATATATATATATATATATATATATATATAATATATGTGTGTATATACATTGTATACAGTACGGGGGAGGGGGGACTCACTTCTGGGGGATACTGTGTGTATGTATATAATAAATATATATATATTGTATACATACATACGCACACACACACACACACACACAGTATCTCCCAGAAGTGAGTCCCCCCCCCTCCCCCGGACTGTATGTATGTGTGTGTGTGTGTATGTATGTATGTATGTATATATATATATATATATATAATATGGTATTTTTCACTCCATAAGACGCACCTAGGTTTTAGAGGCAGAAAACAGGAAAAAAAAAATTGTGAACTAATGGACTGCGGACAGCACAGGGATGACCAGAGACTGCGGACAGTACAGGGATGACCAGAGACTGCGGACGGCACAGGGATGACCAGAGACTGCGGACAGTACAGATGACTGCTGACCTTTGGGGAGGTGGGGAGCGGGTACCTGAATTTGACAGGTACCCGCTCTTACTTCCGCGGAGTTGTTCTTTGATCTTACCTGTTCCTCGATCCAGCGGCGCGCGGTCTTCCCGGCTTCTGTAATGGCGCTCGGCATGACAGCCGGGTGCCCAGTGCGCATGAGCGAGAAGCACTTGCGCTTTGTGATTGGTCCGGCGGCTTCTGGGATCTGTCATGTGTCCCAGGTACCGCCTTACCATTCATAAAAAGCACCGCTTCTTGCGCATGCGCACTTGGCACCCGGCTGTCATGCCCAGTGCCCACACTACAGAAGCCGGAAGACAGCACGCCGCTGGATAGAGGAACAGGTAAGATCAAAGAACAAAGAAGTAAGAGCGGGTACCTGTCAAATTCAGGTACCCCTCCCCCACCTCCCCACAGGTCAGCAGTCCTCTCCATAAGGTCCCGCTGCAGAGCTGAGCGGCCGGCCCGGTATTCTGACACGGCCGCGGTGGAAATACCGGACCGGTCGCTCCATATTCGCTCCATAAGATGCACTGACATTTTCCCCCCTTTTTTGGGGGGAAAAAAGTGCATCTTATGGAGCGAAAAATATGGTATATATAATTTTTTTATTTTTTTCCTTGTGTGTACAGTCCAGGGGAGGGGGGTGGACTCACTTCTGGGAGATGCTGTATGATGGATTATCTCCAGTCACTGCGTGTGGCTCATCTCGAACACAAAAAAACAAACATCCCGAGAAAGTGGTAATGATGAATGCCTCTTCTTGGTCTTTGGGTGTAGCGGGGGTTCAGGTCTGTCACCTGGGGGGGTGTATTTTGTGTATTCTCCAGTAGCGGAGTGATCTGGGCCAGGATTCAAAGGCAGCTCTTGCCAGATCTACTCCCTTTCGTTGGGGGTAAGGCTGCGGTCTGGTTGCTGGGAGGGATCTGCTGGGAATGCGAGTCGATGGTGGTGGGGTGGAGCCGCAGCGGAGGTCATGTAACCAGAGCCTGGCACACAGGTGAGCTCTACTTCATTCATGAAGTGTCATTCCGCAACCCACTGACAGCCAAAGGGAGAGTGATGTCACTGGAGTTAACCCGTCATGTTCTCTGTACATGTCACTGCTGGCCGCCTCCCATCACCGCACACATGCGGTTCCGTCCCTCGTGTTAACCTCCCGCCTCCGATCATCACTACTCATCTCACTGATGGCTCCAGGACTCGTAGTATGGGGGTCTCCCCTCCCCCTCTGGGTCCAGGCAGAAAGTTAGTCTGGATTCACACGAGAGGTGCAGAAACTGCATGCGATTCAGACAGGAACCGCACTGCCTTCCTGTTCAAAACACATGCGATTCTTCGCAGTGCGATGTGAGCCCATTCATTTTGCGTGGACTCAAATTGCAGCGCGACGCACAAAAAAGTGTCAGTTTTACGCATCAGATCATTTGCACGAGTACTTGTGCAAATGCTTGGTGTCGACACCGATATCGGTGCAACCCTCGTGTTCAGTAGTGTGTATGGCGGCGTCTTTATAGACACAAGCAGAGCGGGTTTGGATGTATACTATATAGTTTTATATTTTAATTCGACGCTTTCTCCTAATTGTGCGCTAAATTCCGGAGCCGGATATTCTTTTATCTAATGCGGGAAAATGACATTAGAATTGGTTTTATATTCGCAGTATTGGCCACATCCTTTCCTTCAATTTGTGGCACAAAGATCCAGTATTAGCCCGGGACTCCGCATGTCATTCGCAGAGGAATCGCACCGCCAATTACATGTGATGTCTGTGCGGTTTGAGCCTTACACTTTGTTTGGCACAAATTGCATCGCATCCGCACCAAAAAGGTGCAGGACCCTTTTTTAAATCCACACCTGAATCGCATTGCATAGGTGCTTTCACCCATGTGCTACGATTCCTGGCAATTGCATCGCGTTTTGCGTTCTGTTTTGGGGGATGTCATTTATCATTGACCCCCGCACCAGATCGCATGAATGCAATGCGGTGCGGGAATCGCATTGGTGTGAACCGGGTCTGAGGGAAGTTAGCAATGGCATGAGGGAGAAAAAATACTCCTAATGGCATTGCATGCTGGGAATTGTAGTTGCCTTGAATTGGGATCTGGAAGGAAAAAGTTGGGATCTGGAAGGAAAGCACAGAATGACATCTCCCCCCCCCCCCCCCCCGATGTGAATTCAGCATCACAGAGCCAGCTGTTGATATTACAGGATGATTGTCACCAGAGGCGGGTGAACCCAGCACAGGTTTGTGGGATTTACCACCCCCCTATTATGTGTCACGCTGGGATTGCCTCCATTCAGTTGACTTGGATAGAAAGCAGCTAGACAGCCCAGACCTGCAGCCGGGGGGGAAATTTTCCCACTTCACAGCACTGCTTTGGCAGGAACAAGTCTCACTGACACAAATGTGTTTTTAAAGCCCATCTCCAGGTAAATGTAAACCTGTCCTCTCCACAGCGTCCCGAACACATTGTGTTTTATTCTTTCCTTACCTTGTTAGTCTAACTTAAAGCGGAGCTCCACTCAAAAGGGGAAGTTCCGCTCTAAGGCCCCTTTCACGTATGTCCGTTTACAGATGAGAAACAGACCCCCCCCCGTGTATTTCTACGGACTAGCGGGTGTAAACGGATGATCATCTGTTAATATCCCTTAATGCCCGCATCCGCTTACATCCGTGTTTTTTTTTTTTTTTTTCCTTCCATTAACCCCTCCCAGTCTGGATACCAAAAATTTTAAAAAGTGTTTTTCTTATAAAATTTTGCAAATTTTATTTATTATTTATTTATTTATCGAGTTTATATAGCGCCAAAGGGTTTGCTCAGCGCTGTACAATAGAGGGGGGACAATACATGAAACAGAACAGTAACATCAAACAGCACACGAGGGGTTAGAGGGCCCTACTCTTTTGAGCTTACAATCTAGGAGGGAGGGGGTAGAGGCACAGGAGGAAACGGCTGTGGGGGATGGAGTGGTAGGAGGAGGGAAGGGCAGCGGCTGTTAGGTGAGGGTGGGGTAGGCTTCCCTGAAGAGGTGGGTTTTCAGCGAGCGCCTGAAGGTGAGGAGGGAAGGTGACAGTCTGATGGATTGGGGTAGTGAGTTCCAGAGGATGGGGGAGGACCTGGAGAAGTCTTGCAGTCGTGCGTGGGAGGAGGAGACCAGGGAGCAAGATAGGAGGTCTTGTGAAGAGCGAAGGGTACAGGTAGGGTGGTACCTGGGAATCGGGTCGGTGAGGTAGTCAGGGGCAGTGTTGTGAATGGCCTTATAGGTCAGGGTGAGCAATTTAAATTTAATGCGTTGGGCAATGGGGAGCCAGTGGAGGGAGAGGCAGAGGGGGGTGGCAGAGGTGGAGCGGCTGGTGAGGTGGATGAGTCTGGCCGCTGAGTTCAGGATGGTCTGAAGCGGGGAGAGCCTGCACTGGGGTAGGCCGGTGAGGAGGGAGTTGCAGTAGTCCAGGCGTGAGATAATCAGGGAGTGTACTAGTAGTTTAGTGGTGTCTGGGGTGAGGAAGGAGCGTATCTTGGCGATAATATTGGCAAATAAATAATATTTCATCATAAATCTTGGCCAAAAGTATTCCGTTATCTTTTTAGTAAAAAAAAAAAAAAAAACCCAAATTAGTTTAACCAAAAATTATAATTTAACTTTTTTTTTTACATTTTTATTTTTTTTATACTATTATTATACAGTATTTATAAAGCGCCAATAGTTGGCTCAGCGCTGTACATTACAAAGGGGGACAGAACATGTGACAGAACAATACCAATACAATGCAAAACATGAGGGGATTGAGGGCCCTGCTCCTTGGAGCTTACAATCTAGGAGGGAGGGGATAGAGGTACAGGAGGAGATAGCTGTGGGGGATGGAGTGGTAGGAAGAGTGGAGGAGGTCAGCAGGTTAGGAGGGGGTGGGGTAGGCTTCCCTGAAGAGATGGGTTTTCAGGGTGCGCCTAAAGGAGGGGAGAGTAGGTGATAATCTGATGGGTTGGGGCAGGGAGTTCCAGAGGATGGGTGACACCCTGGAGAAGTCCTGGAGGTGGGCATGGGAGGAGGAGACCAGGGAACTGTTTTTTTTTTGTTTTGTTTTTTTTACATACTGTCACCCTAGCAGTAGTATCACCATGGTGACACTGTACTACTTGTGGGGGGTGATGAAGATTTTTGTTTTTTTTTTGTTTTTTTTTTTACACTGATTGCTTTTACACCCATAAAGGCTGTACAATCATTTCTCCTTCTCTCTGGCTGCATTCCTTCAGCCATTGAGAAATACTGTGTGAGCTGTGATTGGTCACAGCTTGTCACATGGTACAAGGCTGTTGTGAATAGCCCTGTACCATGTGACCTCTGTGATCATTCACAGATTTCACACGTAGTAAGCAATGTCGTCAGAGTGACATCTTGCTTACTATTCTTCATGTGATCACTGATTGGCCAATCAGTGATCACATGATCAGGACCTCGCATAGAGGTCCTGTACAGCGATCGGTGTTCTGTGTCCGGAGGACACAGCGGGCACCGGATCGCGGTGCTGCGTGCTCCCAGGGAGCGCGCACAAGCAGGGGGCAGGGAGGCTGTTTATAAACGGCCACCTGACCCTGCACTGCCACTGTCCGGTCGTTTATATACAACAGCCAGATGGGAGGTGGTTAAAAAAGATGGAATGGATGAAAAACGATGTAAACGGACATGAGGTCCGTTTTTTGCATTGGTAAGGGATGTAAAAAAAGGAAGTAAATGGATGAAAACGTGACGTGAACTGATCCGTTTTTTCTTGGTAAAACCTGACTGAACTGATGAAAAAACGTACCGCCCGTGTGAAAGGACCAAAAGGCCTCTTTCCACCCTCTTCTATAGGAAATGGCACTTTTCTTTTGTTGGGGGGGGCAGGTACCTGGGCTTGACAGGTTCCCACTTTCGTTCCAATCGTCTAGGCGATTTCTCTCCATAAAGTGCATCACGACTCGCACATGCGCAGAGAGGGCACCCGGCTGTGAAGCGGCAAGCTGTCGCCACAGTTGAGGTGCCAGGTACGGAGCACCGATGGAAAGAACGGCTCGGGTGAGTACATGGCTGGATCCTGGGACAGGTGAACAAGAAACACAAACATGACTGGAGCTCCTCCATAAGTCCCCCATCTGGGTCCCTCACCAGCACTATTTCCTGGGCCTGGGGACCTGTAATCTAATGCTACACATGTGCCAGCCGGTCCCGTACAGTCCTTGTGCTGGCATCACTCTGGATCCTGAGAGAACCCCGCTGCTGGTCAGTAGGAAGCATCCACATCATACAGGCAGTGACTTGGGCAACTAAAGAAGGACCCTGACTAATGTAAACTCCAGATTGGTGGGTCACATGACTGCCGCTTCAGGTGTGTAAAAAGGTCATTTAGATAGGGGGAGCCCGAAGTTCACCTTTTTAAAGAGGTTGAAGAATTTTTTTTATTTATTGCACATTTTATTTATTGCACAGAGCCATCCCAAACCTCCTCTTCTGGGTTCCTCTGCCGGTGCTGTAGACTCTTCTTTTTCTCTGTGCACCATCATAGCCAGCTGCATCGATCGATCCGTTCCCCGCCAGCTCTACTGAGAACTGAGTGAACAAAGACCGCTGATCGCTCAGTTCTCTGCTCTGAGCAGAGAGCCTGGACTGTCGATTTCCTCTGCCTTTTCAGTGTTTACTGGAGCGCTCGGCTGTGGAGGGGGCGGGAACGGATGGCTCAGGCTCTTGGCAGATCACCGGGAGGCTGAGCCAGCTGCCAGTCTAAGCTCCATGGGTGGATCCTGACCATATGGTCGGGGTCTTTTCGGAACCTGGATCAGCTAAGGACATCAGCTGACAGCAAGCTTTAGCCGACTGTCGGATGAAAACGGATCACAGGAGTGCAGAACGAACTGCACGCCTCATCCATAGAAGTACAACCATAAAAGCTTTGGTCATACTTCTCCTGTACCCCGGGTTCACACCTAAGCGGTTTGCAGAAACGCAGTACAGTCCATTTAACATGATTTCCTATGGGACAGGATCACATCTCCGCGTTTTCACCCGCTGCGTTTTTTGGCAAGGGTTAGGGACTTTTTTGAACCCAAAATGTTGCATTTTTGGTTCTGTAGACTTCAATGGAAATGCTGCAGAAAAGCATGTACTGCATTTGTGCTGTGTTTTGTGTTTAAAATCTGCCTAGCAACAAGAAAAATAAAAAAAAACATAAAATGGATAAAAAACGCAAGTGCAAAAACGCATCAAACGCAACCTGCATAGGTGTGAACCTAGACTTAAAGCAGGTCAGTGCAGGTGAGAAGATCAGCCACCGGTGTGCCTGCTAAATTCTGAATGATCTCGGGTGTCTTCGGATGTCAGGCTGATTCTATAGACACGGGGTGAAAAGAACTTCGGAGCTGAAGAAACTAGTATTGCTAGTCCTTTAGAAATACATAAAAAGTTCATTCAAAAAAAAATTCTTGAAGGCTCATAAAAGGTCATAAAAAGTCCTATTGTAGATCAGACATGCAAGGTACCAACATCAGCGGCAGCACCCTCCAGAGTGAATCATGGCTCTGTATACAAGAAAACACAGAGGGGCGCCACACTAAGTGTGGAAGAAAGAACCTGCCGGCATGTCCTCCCACCACTGACCAGTGAGGGGCTCCCCACTCCAATCTCTGCTACTTTTGTAGAATGGATAGGACCCGTGTCTATACAAGAAAACACAGAGGGGCGCCACACTAAGTGTGGAGGAAAGAACCTGCCGGCATGTCCTCCCACCACTGACCAGTGAGGGGCTCCCCACTCCAATCTCTGCTACTTCTGTAGAATGGATAGGACCCGTGTCTATACAAGAAAACACAGAGGGGCGCCACACTAAGTGTGGAGGAAAGAACCTGCCGGCATGTCCTCCCACCATTGACCAGTGAGGGGCTCCCCACGCCAATCTCTGCTACTTCTGTAGAATGGATAGGACCCGTGTCTATACAAGAAAACACAGAGGGGCGCCACACTAAGTGTGGAGGAAAGAACCTGCCGGCATGTCCTCCCACCATTGACCAGTGAGGGGCTCCCCACGCCAATCTCTGCTACTTTTGTAGAATGGATAGGACCCGTGTCTATACAAGAAAACACAGAGGGGCGCCACACTAAGTGTGGAGGAAAGAACCTGCCGGCATGTCCTCCCACCATTGACCAGTGAGGGGCTCCCCACGCCAATCTCTGCTACTTTTGTAGAATGGATAGGACCCGTGTCTATACAAGAAAACACAGAGGGGCGCCTCATTAAGTGTGGAAGAGAGAACCTGCCGGCATGTCCTCCCACCACTGACCAGTGAGGGGATCCCCACTCCAATCTCTGCTACTTCTGTACAATGGATAGGACCCGTGTCTATACAAGAAAACACAGAGGGGCGCCACACTAAGTGCAGTATATGTTAGTAAATTCATTTATTGGTAAAATCGTGCAAATTGGCAACTCACTATTACGTGAATAAGACGGGCATACATACATCCAAAGGAGGTCTTCCTGGTGGTCCGGCTGA